>NC_064641.1:904674622-904977653 GCF_023864345.2 Schistocerca serialis cubense
GCAGTTTTACTGTGATTAATGATCAGGACTGTCCTTATGGACTGTGAGAAAATTTTAGCTTTTGACCAACATTGTATTAATAAGTGTGTGCATTTGATATCTTTCTTACTGTAATTATGAAAAAATTTTTCAAATTTGTATTGGCCAGTGCCCAAAACAATTTGTAAAATTTTTTGTGGGGAGCATGGGGGCTATGTAAGTAGGCAGTTTATGTTTCTTATTGGCAACGTTACGTAGCGCTCTGTATGAAAATCACTGGCTGTGCTGTGTGCAGTCTGTGGCTAGTTTGCATTGTTGTCTGCCATTGTAGTGTTGGGCAGCTGGATGTGAACAGCGCGTAGCGTTGCTCAGTTGGAGGTGAGCTGTCAGCAGTGGTGGATGTGAGGAGAGAGATGGCGGAGTTTTGAAATTTGTAATACTGGATATCATGAACTGCTATATACATTATGACTTCTGAACACTATTGAAGTAAATACATTGTTTGTTCTCTATTAAAATCTTTCATTTGCTAACTATGCCTATCAGTAGTTAGTGCCTTCCGTAGTTTGAATCTTTATTTAGCTGGTAGTAGTGGCGCTCGCTGTACTGCAGTAGTTCGAGTAACGAAGATTTTTGGTGAGGTAAGTGATTTGTGAAACGTATAGGTTAATGTTAGTCAGGGCCATTCCTTTGTAGGGATTTTTGAAAGTCAGTTTGCGTTGCGCTAAAAATATTGTGTGTCACTTTAGTGAATGTTTGAGTACGTTCAGTTTTGCTCAGCTGTTTGAAAAGCAAATAGTGTAAGAGATTTATCAGCACAGTCATTCAGAAATTGTTCTAAGGGGACGTTTCCCAAGGTCTCGCTGCAGTGGGCTCCATTCCTCCAACAGCACTTTTGACAACTACTGGGTGGTCTTTGGTGCTTGTGGATTTCCTGTCATGTTTCTCTTCAACACATCCCACACGTTCTTGATGGGATTTAAACTGGCGGAACAGACAGGCAATTCAATGCATCGGATATCTTCTTATTCCAAAAGCTCTCTCATCTGCGCTCTTAGACGCGGTCGCGCACTGCCACAAAAATAAACTCAGGGTCGAATGCATTCCTGAAAAGACGCCCACGGGAAGGACTACATTGGCTCAATAGCGCAGACCAATGAGCACACCATGTTTCAAGATTTGGAGGCCAGCACGCTCCTGCAGCATTATGCGGACCACCTGACACGATCATGTTCGACAATACTGTGCATACCCTCACATGCCGACAAATGGAGATACTTGGTGCACCTTCGAACGTTGTCGAACATGTTTCTTTTGCTGATCCAAGTATTACGATGAGTAGACGCAAGTCTTTGAACTTGGCAGTCGTCGTTATTGTAGCATTGTAATCTTTCTCCAAGTACATTATTGCAGGGGTGCAGTCCACCCTGTCATAAGATTTATAGATTACAATGCACAGCCGCATCGAACAGGACAAGTGGAGAAGCTCATGGAACGAGAGCATATTCAGCGAATGGACTGACTTGACCGTTCCCCAACATAAATTCTCTAACCGCATTAGGTATGCATTGGGAAGATGTATTGCAGGACGTCTACATGCGACAACGTCCATTTATTTATTTATTTACACGTCAAGTTCTGTAGGACCAAATTGAGCAGCAAATCTCCAAGGTCATGGAACGTGTCAGTAGATGAAATTACAACAAAAAAGTAATAACAGATATAAATTAAATGTTTATGAACCCGAAAAAGTCAATCCATAAGTTTAAGTAACGCAATCAAAAATAAAACGAGACTCAGCTTAATTTTCCAGGGAACTCCTTGACAGAATAGAAGGACTGACCCATAAGGAAACTCTTCACTTTCGATTTGAAAGCGCGTGGATTACTGCTAAGATTTTTGAATTCTAGTGGTAGCTTATTGAAAATGGGTGCATCAGTATACTGCACACCTTTCTGCACAAGTGTTACGGAAGTCCGATCCAAATGCAGGTTTGATTTCTGCCGAGTATTAACTGAGTGAAAGCTGCTTATTCTTGGTATTACACTAATATCGTTAAGAAGAAATGACTGTAAGTAATATACGTATTGGGAGTACAATGTCAACGTACCCAGACTAGTGAACAGGGGTCGACAAGAGGTTCGTGAACTTCCACCACATACTGCCCGAACCACCCATTTCTGAGCCAAAAAAAAAAAATCCTTTTAGAATGGGAAGAGTTACCCCAAAATATAATACCATACGACATAAGCGAATGAAAATAAGCAAAGTAGACTAATTTTCGCTTCGAACGATCATTCACTTCAGATACAATTGGAATAGTAAAAATGGCAGCATTAGGTCTCTGATCAAGATCCTGATCGTGGGCTTTCCACGACATTTCACTGTCTATCTGAATATCGAGAAATCTGAACTGTACAGTTCCACTAATCATATGCCCATTCTGTGAAATTAAAAGGTCAGGTTTTGTTGAATTGTGTGTTAGAAATGGTAAAAACTGAGTCTTACTGTGATTTATCATTAGTTTACTTTCAACAAGTCATGAACTCAGGTCATGAACTACACTACATGAAACTGAGCCAAAGTTGCACACAACATCCTTTACTACCGAGCAATTGTCATCAGCAAACAGAAATATTTCAGAGTTAGCCATTATACTGGAGGGCATATCAATTATATAAGTAAGTAACAAGAATGGCCCCAACACTGATCCCTAGGGCACCCCCCACTTGACTGTGCCCCACATCACAACCGTTCTCAGCATTGTGAATAATGACATTTTGCTGTCTGTTGCTAAAGTAAGAGGTGAGCCAATTGTGATCTTCTTCCATAATTGTCCAACTTCTGGAGCAATATTTTGTGATCAACCCAATCAGATTACTTAGTTAAATCAAAATATATGCCTAGAGTTCGAAACCTTCTGTTTAGCTCATCCGTACCTCACAGAGAAATGAGAATATAGCATTTTCAGTTGTTAAACGGCTTCTAAAGCCGAACTGTATATTTGATAGAAATCGTGTGATATAAAATGATCAATTATCTTTACATACACAGCCTTTTCAATAACTTTAGCAATCACTGATGGCATAGAAATAAGTGTAACATTATCTACATTATCCCTTTCTTCCTTTTTCTAAAGCGACTTCACTACTGAGTAGTTTAATCGTTCAGGCAACTGACCATTCCTAAAGGAAAAATTACAAATATGTGTAAATACAGGCTTAACATGTGCAGCACAGTACTTTAATATTCTGCTAGGCACTCCATTATAACTATGAGAGTCCTCAGTCTTCAGTGATGTAATTACTGACTCCATCTCCCCCTTGTCTCTATAACAGTGGAGTATTTTAGACATCAATCTCGGAAAGGCATTTGCCAAGAAAGTTATATGATTCCCTGTAGAAACTAATTTATTTTTAATTCACCAGCAATGCTCAGAAAATGATTGTTAAATACTGTACATATACCTGATTTATCAGTAACATAAATATTTTTACTATGAACTGCCTTTATGTCGTCGACCTTGATCTGCTCACCAGACACTTCCTTCACAACTGACTATATGGTTTTAATTTTATCCTGTGAATTAGCTATTCTATTTGCATAACACATATTCCTTGCCTTCCTAATAAGATTTTTAAGCACCTTACAGTACTATCTGTAATAGGCTACTGAAGCTTGATTGTGACTGCTTCTTACATTTTGATATAATTCCCACTTTGCTCTACATGATATCCTTACTCCATTAGTTAGCCACACGGGCTGCCTATTACTGCTAGTATCCAGTTTAGAACGTTCTAATGGAAGGCAACTCTCAAACAGCATGAGAAATGTGTTAATGAAAGCATTATGTTTGTCATCTATGTTTGTTGTTGTTGTTGTGGTCTTCAGTCCTGAGACTGGTTTCATGCAGCTCTCCACGCTAGCCTATCCTGTGCAAGCTTCTTCATCTCCCAGTACCTACTGAAACCTACATCCTTCTGATCTGCTTAGTGTATTCATCTCTTGGTCTCCCTCTACGATTTTTACTCTCCACGGTGCCCTCCAGTACTAAATTGGTGATCCCTTGCTGCCTCAGAACATGTCCTACCAATCGATCCCTTCTTCTAGTCAATTTGTGCCACAAACTCCTCTTCTCCCCAATTCTATTCAATACCTCCTCATTAGTTATGTGATCTACCCATCTAATCTTCAGCATTCTTCTGTAGCACCACATTTCGAAAGTTTCTATTCTTTTCTTGTCCAAACTAGTTATCGTCCATGTTTCACTTTCATTCATGGCTACACTCCATACAAATACTTTCAGAAACGACTTCCTGGCACTTAAATCTACACTCGATGTTAACAAATTTCTCTTCTTCAGAAACGCTTTCCTTGCCATTGCTAGTCTACATTTTATATCTCCTCTGCTTCGACCATCATCAGTTATTTTGCTCCCCAAATAGCAAAACTCCTTTACTACTTTAAGTGTCTCATTTCCTAATATAATTCCCTCTGGATCACCCGACTTAATTCGACTACATTCCATTATCCTCGTTTTGCTTTTGTTGATGTTCATCTTATATCCTCTTTTCAAGACACTGTCCATTCCGTTTAACTGCTCTTCCAAGTCCGTTGCTGTCTCTGACAGAATTACAATGTCATCGGCGACCCTCAAAGTTTTTATTTCTTATCCATGGATTTTAATACCTACTCTGAATTTTTCTGTTGTTTCCTTTACTGCTTGCTCAATATACAGATTCAATAACATCGGGGATAGGCTATAACCTGTCTCACTCCCTTCCCAATCACTGCTTCTCTTTCATGTCCCTCGACTCTTATAACTGCCGTCTGGTTTCTGTACAAATTGTAAATAGCCTTTCGCTCCCTGTATTTTACCCCTGTCAGCTTTAGAATTTGAAAGAGAGTATTCCAGTCATCATCTATGTTATCGGCACTATAAATATCCTGCCACTCTTGATCCTTGACAAGGTATAAGAAACTCACTGTTACTGTTGGATTAACTTTCCTACATAGTTTGTAATTTTATGTGACGTCTTTCAGTGCCAAAGCCTTTTAGTATTAAAATTTGTGCATCATGTTCTGGAAGGCCATTCACTCTTTTACTAACTGAATGCCCATCTAGTAAAGAAGAATGAATAAAAATATTGCCTATGGCTGTGCTACTGTTCCCCTGCACCCTAGTTGGAAGAAACACAGTCTGCATCATATCATATGAATTTAGGAGACCTACCAACTTCCTTTTTCTTGCATCATCATATACAAAATTAATAATGAAGTCTCCACATATAACTGATTTCTGGTACTTCGCATAAAGTGAATCAAGAGCCCTCTCTAGCTTGAGCAGAAATGTTCTGAAGTCAGAGCTAGGGGACCTATGAACAACAAAAATTAGTTTATTTTCACTAAATGCAACTGTCCCTGCGTAACATTCAAATATCTGTTCAGTGCAGTGCCGTGTTACGCCTATGGACTCAAATGGAATACTGTTTTTTTACGTACATGGCTACTCCCCCACCCCGCACCGTCAGCAGTGGTCAGCCATGCTGGTAGAGAAATTGAATGCCCTACCATAGGAACTTCTTAACAACCTTGTGGCCACAACTGCAGCAGGTTGCAGAGCGTGCATTGCCGTCCCTGGTGATCACACAAACTATTAAGGACTACGTCCCGACTTTTGTAATGTTAAGGGGTCCATCAGATGTCGCTGTGTCTTTAGTGCAACTGTTGTCTTTCAATAAAAGTGTTATTTCCGTTCGTCTCATTGCGTATTTCTTTCAGCTACCTTTTATACTATACAGTGGTAGTTCTTTCCATGTATGCATCAAGTTTGGTCTAGCTACGTTACTTGGCTATAATACAGAGTTCGGAGAACACTTTTGTCCTTAAGTTTTGCACACCATCGTATTACATATTAAAAGTGTTGTGCCACTGGCAGGACTGCACTGGTGCGTATGCCACGTCGGGGAAACAATTGATTCCTCGACCTACGCTTTTTTTAGGACTGTTTGCTTGTTTTATTGTCCTCTACTTACCCTTTCATTTGTACCTATAATAGTCAAGTACAATGTGCATGTACACATACACACAGTTTCAATCTTTGACTGCGACAGTGGTCTGCATTCTCCCAGAAATAAATCAAAATACTTCCAGTTGAAGAGGAAATGTAGAGACATTCAACCAGACAGAAGATTCCGATAACGCCAGATCTAAATGCACACATCGCCAACGAAAGGGAAGAGTAAGAGGAAGTATTGGGAATGCTAGGGTGGGGAAGGGCATATGAGGTAGAACGAAAACTGTTAGATAGTTGTAGAAGGAATGGACTAACACTTGACAACTACTGCTTCAAGGAGAAAGAAAGTCTTAATGTAACATAATACAGCTATGATTTGTCGAGTATATCAGTGGTAGATTATTTAATACATGACCAAGGCACAGAGAGAACATTCACAGATGTCATTGTAATAGCGTCTGAAGCCGTACATAGCGATCAATGCATTTCAGTAGGAGCAGTTAAAGGAATTAAAGGGGACAGACAGCTAGGAAAGAAAGATAAGGTATGAAAGTTGAGAGAAGAGAAAAGGTAAGAAGTTCAGAATGCAATGTGTGAAAGCAAAAAACGAAGTAAATAGAGGAGGAATGGGAAAGGTTCAAAACGGCAAGGGTGGAAACAGGAGAAAAATAGTAAGGAAGGATCAATGATAAGAAAAGGTGGGAAGAAACATGCTGAGAGAATGACAAAGGGAGGAGAGAAGTTGCAAGGAAACAAATTACACTGCACATGTGGTTTCACGAGAGAACGCACGAAGCAAAAAAAACTATACATTCAGAAGAAGAAGAAGGAAGAGAAGAAGAAGGTGCTGAAGAGAGTGCTAGCAAGGGAGGGAAGAAAGTGTATGATGAGTGGACAAAACTAATGGAAAAGAACAGCGAGGGCATTAAGAAGGTCTTCTATGGAATGATCAAGACTAAGAAGAGAGGCATGATGGAAAATGGCAAGTACACCAATAAAGAGGGAAAGGAAGTTGAGAATATACAGGCATTCAAGGAGATGTAGGAGTAATATTTCGAAGAGTTACTCGCCCAAATGAAAATATGGAAGAGGAAAATGAGGAGCCCAGGCATGTAGAGATGTCTAGATGGACCTGAATGGAAACAGAGGTAGTGATAAAAACTATGAAAGAAGGAAAAGCACCTGCACTCGATGAAGTACGCGTGTGGAAGTGGTGGGAGCATCTGGCATTGTCGACATGCGACGACTCCGTCGGATCATGAGAAGAGCATGGTAAGAAAGAAGGACGCCTGGAACTCTGGAAAAGCGAACCATAGTGATGAATTCTAAGAATGGTTGCAGGAATGTGTGTCAGAATTATAGGAAAGTTACTTTGATGGGGCGTACTGCCAAGGTAATTGAGGAGATCCTGGAAACGATGTCAAAGTTAGCGTAAGGAGGGCTATGCGTGAAGCGTTCAGTGAACTCGAAAGTAAAATTCTATGTACCGACTTGACAGAAAATCCTAGGAAGTTCTAGTCTTACGATAAATCAGTAAGTGGATCGAAACAGCATATCCAGACACTCTGGGATGATGATGGCATTGAAACGGAGGATGGCACAGGTAAAGCTGAAATACTAAACACCTTTTTCCAAAGCTGTTTCACAGAGGAAGACCGCACTGCAGTTCATTCTGTAAATCCTCGCACGAACGAAAAAATGGCTGACATCGAAATAAGTGTCCAAGTAATAGGAAAGCAACTGAAATCACTCAACAGAGGAAAGTCCACTGGATCTGTCGGAATACCAATTCGATTTTACACAGAGTACGCGAAAGAACTACTTATACCTCCCGAGGACATCACAAATGTAAAATTAGATTCGAGCGCGCACTGAGGCTTTCCGGCGGTCGTTCTTCCCGCGAACCATACGCGAGTGGAGCAGGAAAGGGAGGAAATGACAGTGGCACGTAAAGTGCCCTCCGCCACACACCGTTGGGTGGCTTGCGGAGTATAAACGTAGATGTAAAATAGAGTACAGAATGGCGGGAAAGGGGGCTTGAGAGAGGAACTATATGAGTTTGAACCAGGAACGTCGACAATGGACCAAATTTTTAGTACAACGCAGCTACAAGGGGGACACCACGAATGTGTTAAGGATGTGGTAATGATGTTCCTATACTGAGAAGGCATATCATAATATGAAAAGAAGGAAGATCAGGTAAACCTTACGGGAAAGGTGAACTGGAACGCTTTGTGAAAGCAATGAAGGAAATGCTTCAAGGAAGTGTAAATCGTGTAAAAGTAGTAGGAGAAAAGACAGAGTTATCAGAAGAGAAAAAATGGGCTGAAGCAAGGGAGTGCGCTGTCCCCTCTACTTTTAATTACCATTATGGATTATACCAGAGTGAATGTGAGATGAAAATATGAATGCCATGTTGTTGCATGCAGATTATTTAATGGTATGGAGAAATAGAGATGGCTGGGGAGGGGGAACAAGAAAGGCTAAGTGTATGGAATGCTGTCGTGAGAGAGCATGGAATGAAATTTAATGCATAGAAATGTGGGAGGATGCTGACGACGAGGAGTAAATCAGGCGCCATCACGTCGACCTGAGAGATACAGCAGAGAAGTCTGTGAGAAGACGTCAGCCAATAGAACGCTGACAGGAGTGGAACCTATACGAAGAGAATATAAGGGCCGCTTCAGCTATCCTCGGCGCACTAGAAGACGAGCCGTTATCCTAGCTCTATAGTCGTGACTCATGTTTTTATTGCACAGAAATTGTATATACCTAAGTACACTGATTGTATGCATGTCGCCAATTGCTTGCAACCCCTGTTTGTGAAAAGAAAAGTTAAGGGTTTTCAATTCAGTTTACTGCAATAAACTCCATTAACTGTCAGTGTGTGTTCCACCATCATTACGAGGGTTGACGTGTTACAATTAACTCCCAGTGGTGCGTCGGAGACAAGAATGTTCATTCCGACGAGTACTTCCATCCGGCGACCGTGGCTGAGTTGCCGCATGGAAAGAAGTCGGCTGGAGACTGAAGTATTGAACTGCGACGCAATTTGAGGGTTCCATCGTCATTAAGAGGGCACGAGGGTTACAATTAACTGACAGCGGTACGTCGGAAATAGGCTACTTCACTCCCAGGAGAAGGTCGATCCGGTGACCGGGCCGGCATTAGGAGCTACGAGAGAGGTCGGCTGGAGACAGATTTATTGAATCGCAAAGAAGTTTGTGTGTTCCATCCTCATTACGAGGGTCCGAGGATCACAATAAGCTGTCACTGGTGCGTTAGAAACAAGTTACTTGACTCCCAGGAGAAGGTCCATCCGGTGACCGGGCCGGCATTAGGAGCTAGGAGAGAGGTCGGTTGGAGACAGATTTATTGAATCGCAAAGCAGTTTGTGTGTTCCATCGCCTTTTCAAGGTTGCGAGGGTTACAATAACCTGTCACTGGTGAGTCGGAAACATGCAACTTGACTCCCAGGAGTACTTAAATCCGGTGACCTTAGCCACGCCTTTCAATTGGAGAAAAGTCGCATGGAGACAGAAGTATTGATTCACGACGCAATTTTTGTGTTCCGTCGTCATTACAAGGGGTGAAGTGCTACAACTGACTCTGAGTGGCGCGTCGGACCCAAGAAACTTGGATCACAGGAGTACGTACATCCAGCGTCAATAGCCACGTTAGTCGCTTGGAGGGAAGTCGGCTGGAGACTGAAGAATTGAATCGAGACGCAATTTGTGTGTTCCACCGTCATTACGAGTGCGCGATGGTTACAACAAATTGTCAGTGGAGCGTCGGAAACAAGCAACGTGCCTCCCAGGAGAAAGTCATTCCGGTGACCAGGGCTGCGTTAGTAGCTAGGATAGAGGAAGGCTGGGGCTGATTCATTGTTACACGACGCATTTTATGTGCACCATCGTCATTACGAGTGTGCGAAGGAAACAAGGATACTGACTCCCAGGAGCCGTCCATTCAGTGAGCGTAGCTGCGTTTGTCAATTAGAGAGGAGACGGCTGGTGAATGATGTACGTAATGGCGACTCAGTTTGTGTGTCCCATGGTCACTACGAGGGTGCAAGAATTACAGTTAACTGTCAGGGGTGCGTGGAAAAAAAGAAACTTGACTCTCATCCGGTGACTGTAGCCTCGATACTCGTTTAGACAGAAGTTGGCTGGAGACTGAAGTACTGAATCGCGACGCAATTTGTGCGTCTCATCTTCATTACAAGGGCGCGAGGGTTACAATTAACTCTCAGTGGCGCGACGGACACAAGAAAGCTGGAAACTTGACTCACAGTAAAAAGTACATCTGGTCACAGTAGTCGAGTTAGGCACTCGAACAGTAGTCCGATGGAGTCTAAAGTATAGAATTGCGACGCAGTATGTGTGTTCCATCGTCATTACGATGGCGCAAGGATTACAATTAATTGTCAGTGTGTGCGGGAAACAAGCAACTTGACTCCCACTAGACGTCCATTCAGTGACCATAGCTGCGTTTGTCACTTAGAGGGAAGACAGCTGGTGAATTATGTATGTAATCGCGACTCAGTTTGTGTGTTCCATGGTCATTACAAGGGTGCGAGAGCTACAGTTAACTGTCAGTGGTGCATGGGAAGAAAGAAACTTGACTATCTAGTAAACGTACATACGGTGACCGTAGCCTCGATAGTCGCTTAGAGAGAAGTCGGCTGGAGACTGAACTACGGAGCCGCGACATAATTTGTGCCTTCCATCGTCATTATGAGGGTGCGAGGGTTACAATTAACTATCAGTGGTGCGTTGCAAACAAGCAACTTGTCTCCAGGAGAACGTACATCTGGTCACCATAGCCACACTAGTTGCTCGGAAGGAAGTCAGGTGGCGACTGAATTACTGAATCGCGACACAATCTTTGCGTTCCACCGTCATTATGAGAGTGAGAAGGTTACAATTAACTGTCAGTGGTGCGTCTCAAACAAGCAACTTGACCCCCAGGAGAAAGTACATGAGGTCACTGTAGCCAAGTTAGTAGCTCGGAAAGAAGTCGGCTCGAGACTGAATTGTTGACTCGCGACGCAATTTTTGTGATACATCGTCATTATGAGTGTGGGAGGGTTACAATTAAGTGCCAGTGTTGCGTCGGAAACAAGAATCTTGACTCTGAAGAGAATTATTGAATCGCGACGCAATTTGTGCGTTCCATCGTCATTATGAGGGTGCGAGGATTACAATTAACTATCAGTGGTGCGTTGCAAACAAGCAACTTGTCCCCAGGAGAACGTACATCTGGTCACCATAGCCACACTAGTTGCTCGGAAAGAAGTCACCTGGAGAGTGAATAATTAAATCGCACGCAATTTCTGCGTTCCACCATCATTATGAGGGTGCGTGGGTTACAACTAACTTTCAGTGGAGAGTCGGAACAAGCAACTTGATCCCCAGGAGGAGGTACATCTGGTCACCATAGCCGCGTTAGTGGCTTGGAATGATGTCAGCTGGTGACTGAATTATTGAATCGCGACACAATTTGTGCGTTCCATCTTCATTATGAAGGTGCGAGTGATACAAGTAAACATCAGTGGTGCTTCAGAAACATGCAGCTTGACCCCTAGTTATACGTACATCTCGTCACCGCACCTGCGTTAGTTGCCCGGAAAGATATCAGCTGGAGACTGAATTATTGACTCGCGACGCCATTTTTTTGATACATCGTCATTATGAGGATGGGAGGGTTACAATTAACTGCCAGTGTTGCGTCGGAAATAAGAATCTTGACTCTAAAAAGAATGTACATTTGATGACCGAAAAAGTAATAGTCTCTTGGAGGGATATTGCCTGGAGTCTCACAAAGGTCCGACGGTTACATGTAATTATGAGTGGTGCGTCGGATGCATGCAACTTGAACGCCAGGAGAACATAGATATGCTCATCATATCCGCGTCAGTTGCACTGAAATAAGTCAGCTGGAGACTCAGTTATTGTTTCGCGACGCAGTTTGTCCGTTCCATCGTCATTATGAGGATGCGAGCTTTACGACAAACTGTCAGTGGTGTGTCGCAAACAGACAAGTTGACCCCAGGAGAACGTACATCTCGTCACCATAGCCACGCTAGAAGCTCGGAAACAAGTCAGCTCTAGGCTGAATTATTTAATCGCGACGATATTTGTGCGTTTCATCTTCATTATGAGAGTGCGAGGGTTACAATTAACTGTCAGTCTTCAGCTGACTTCTTTCCGAACAACTAATATTGCTAGCATGACCAGATGTAGGTCCTCCTGGGGATAAGGTTGCATTTTTTCGGCGCACCGCTCACAGTTAATTGTAACCCTCACACCCTCATAACGCCTATAGAACACACAAATTCCGTCGCGATTCGATCATTCAGTCACCAGCTGATTTATTTCAGTGCAACTAACGCGGCTACGGTGACCACAGGTACGTCCTCCTGGGGGTGAAGTTGCTTATTTCCGACGCACCACTGACAGTTAATTGTAACCCTCGCACCCTCATAATGACGATGGAACACACAAATTGCATCGCGATTCCGTAATTCAGTCTGTAGCTGACTTTATTCCGAGCAACGTACGCAGCTATGGTGACCACATGTACGTTGTCCTGGGGATCAACTTCCTTGTTTGCGACGACCACTGACAGTAACTGTAATCCTCGCACTCTCATAATGACGATGGAAAGCACAAATTGCGTCGCGAATCAATTCTTCCGAGCAACTAACGCGGCTACGGTGACCTAATGTACGTCCTCCTGGGGGTCAAGTTCATTGTTTGCGACGCGACACTGACAGTTAATTGAAATCCTCGCACCCTCATAATGACGATTGAGCGTACAAATATCGTCGCGATTCAATAATTCAGCTTCCAGCTGACTTCTTTGCGAGCAATTAGCGTGGCTATGGTGACCGGTTGTGCGTTGTTCTTGGTATAAACTTGTTTGTTTGCGACGCACCACTGACAGTTAATTGTAATCCTCACACCCTCATAATGACGATGGGACGCATAAATTGCATCGCGATTCTGTAATTCAGTCTCCTGCCGATTTCTTTCCGGGCATCTAACGCGGCTATGATGACGAGATCTATGTTCTCCTGGGGTTAGAGTTGTGTGTTTCCGACGCACCACTGATAGTTACATATAACCCTTGCACCGTTGTAACGACGAAGGAACACACAAATTGTGTCGCAATTCAGATCCACAGCCTCCAGCCAATTTCTCTCAAAGAGACTACTACTTCTACGGTCACCAAATGTACATACTCCTTAGATTCTATTTTCTTCTTTCCGACGCAACGCTGGCAGTTAATTGTATCCCTCCCACCCTCATAATGACGATGTATCACAAAAATTGCGTCGCGACTCAATAATTCAATCTCCAGCTGACATCTTTTCGAGCAAGTAACGCAGCTGTGGTGACCAGGTGTACGTCTTCCTGGGGGTCAACTTGCTTGTTTGCGACGCTCGACTGACTGTTGACTGTAATCCTCGCACCCTCATGATGACAATGAAACGCACAAATTGCGTCGCGAGAGACTGAATTACTGAACTGCCTCGCAATTTGTGTGTTCCTTCGTTATTACAAGGTTGCGAGAGTTACATGTAACTGTCACTGGTACGACGGAAACAAGCAGATTGAAACCCAGGAGAACGTAGATCAGTTCACCATACCAGCGTCAGTTGACTGAAAGAAGTCAGCTGAAGACAGAATTACTGAATCGTGACGCAATTTGTGTGTTCCATCATCATTATGAGGGTGCGAGGGTTACAATTAACCATCAGTGTTACGTTTGAAACAAGCAACTTGACCCACAAAAGGACGTACATCTGGTCACCATAGCGGCATTAGTTGCTCCGAAAGAATTCAGTTGGCGACTGAATTATTGAATCGCGACGCATTTTGTGCGTTCCATCGTCATTATGAGGGTGCGAGGGTTACAATTAGCTGCCAGTGTTGCGTCGGTAACCAGGAATCTGACTGTAATGAGAATGTACATTTGGTGACCATAGAAGTATTAGTCTCTTTCAGAGAAATTGGCTGCAGACTAAAGTACTGAATTGCGACACAAACTGTGTGTTTCTTCGTCATTACGAGGGTGCGAGGCTTACAATGAACTGTCAATGGTGCGTCGGAACAAGCAAATTGATCCCCAGGAGAACATAGATGTGGTCACCATAGCGGCGTTAGTTGCTCGGAAAGAAGTCACCTAGAGACTGAATTATTGAATGACGACACAATATGTGCGTTCCATCGTCATTATGAGGGTTTGAGGGTTATAATTCACGGTAAGTGGTGCGTGGGAAACAACCAACGTAACCTCTAGGAAGACGTATATATGGTCACCGTAGCCGCGTTAGTTGGACGGAAATAAATCATCTGGAGACTGAATGAAAGAATCGCGACGGAATCTGTGCGTCCATAGTCATTAGGAGGTTGTGAGCGTTACAATTAACTCTGAGCGGTGCGCCGGAAACAAGCACCTTGATCCCCAGGAGGACCTACATCTGGTCATGCTAGCATTGTTAGTTGCTCGGAAAGAAGTCAGCTGGAGACTCAATTATTGAGTCGCGACGCAATTTGTGCGTTCCATCGTAATTATGAGGGTCCTAGTGTTACAATTAACTGTCAGTGGAGCGTCGGGAACAAGTAACTTGACCCCCAGAAGGTCGTATATCCGGTCATCCTAGCCGCGTTAGTTGCTGGGAAAGATGTCAGCTGGAGGCTAAATAATTGAGTCGCGACGAAATATTTGTGATACATCGTCATTATGAGGGTGGGAGTGTTCGAATGAACTGACAGTGTTGCGTCGGAAACAAGAATTTGACCCCCAGTGGAACGTACATCTGTTCAGAATAGCCACGCTAGTTGATCGGAAGGAAGTCACCTGGTGACTGAATTATTGAATGGCGACGCAATTACTGCTTTCCATCGTAATTATGGGGGTTTGAGGGTTATATTTCACGGTAAGTGGTGCGTTGGAAACAAACAACTAATCCCCAGGAAAACGTACATATGGTCACCGTAGCCACGTTAGTTGCACTGAAATAAATCAGCTGGAGACTGAATGATTGATTCGTGATGGAATCTGTGCGTTCCATAGTCATTATGAGGGTGCGAGGGTTACAATTAACTATCAGCGGTGCGCCCAGAACAAGCAACATAACCACCAGGAGAACATAGATCTGGTCAGCATAGCCGTGCTAATTGCTCAGAAAGAAGTCAGCTGGAGACTCAATTATTGAATTACGACCCACATTTTGAATACCAACTTCATTATGAGAGTGGGAGGGTTATAATTAACAGCCGGTATTGCGTCAGAAAAAAGAAATATGAGTCCAAAGAGAATGTACACTTGGTGACAGTCTCTTTGAGAGAAACTTTCTGGAGACTGAGTTACTGAATTTCCTCGCAATTTGTGTGTTGCTTCGTCATTACAAGGTTGCGAGCGTTACATGTAGCTTTCAGTGGTGCGTCGGAAACAAGCAACTTGTCCCCCAGGAGAACATAGATCTAGTCACCATAGCCGCGTTAGTTGCTCGGAAAGAAGTCAGCTGGAGACTGAATTATTGAATGGCGACGCAATTTTTGTGATACATCGTCATTATGAGGGTGGGACAGTTCCAATTAACTGAGAGTGTTGCGTCGGAAACAAGAAATTTGACTCTAAAGAGAATGTTCATTTTGCGACCATAGAAGTAACAGTCTCTTTGGAAGAAATTCGCTGGAACATGAGGTACTGAATTGCAACACGACTTGTGTGTTCCTTCGTCATTAGAAAGGTGCGAGGGTTACATGTAACTATCAGAGGTGCGTGGGAAAAATGCAACTTGAACCCCAGCAGAACGTAGATCTGGTCACCACAGCAGCGTCAGTTGCACTGAAAGAAGTCACCTGGAGACTAAATTATTAAATCGCACGCAATTTGTTCGTTCCATCATCGTTATGAGGGTGCGGAAATTACATTTAACCATCAGTGGTGCGTCGGAAACAAGAAACTTGGCCTCCAGGAGGACGTACATCTGTCTCCATAGCCGCATTAGTTCCTCGGAAATAATTCAGCTGGCGACAGGATTATTGAATCCCGACGCAATCTGTGCATTCCATCGTCATTATGAGGGTGCGAGGGTTACAATTAAATGTCATCGTTGCGTCGTACTTAAGCAACTTGACCCAGAGGAGAACGTACATTTGGTCACCATAGCCACGCTAGTTGCTCAGAAAAGGTCAGCTGGTGACTCAATTATTAAATGGCGACGCAATTTGTGCGATCCATCGTCATTATGAGGATGCTAGGGTTACAATTAACTGTCAGTGGTGCGTCGGAAGCAAGCAACTTGAGCCCCAGGAGGACGTACATGTGGTACCCGTAGATACGTTAGTTGCTCGGAAAGAATTCAGCTCGCGACTGAATTATTGAATCGCGACGCAATTTGTGCGATCCATCGTCATTATGAGGATGCTAGGATTATAATTAACTGTCAGTGGTGCGTCGGAAACAAGCAAATTGAACCCCAGGAGAACGTAGATCTGGTCACTATAGCACCGACAGTTGCACTGAAAGAAGTCACCTGGAGACTAAATTATTAAATCGCACGCAATTTGTTCGTTCCATCATCATTATGAGGGTGCGGAAATTACATTTAACCATCAGTGCTGCGTCGGAAACAAGAAACTTGGCCTCCAGGAGGACATACATCTGTCTCCATAGCCGCATTAGTTACTCGGAAAGAATTCAGCTGGCGACAGAATTATTGAATCCCGACGCAATCTGTGCGTTCCATCGTCATTATGTGGGTGCGAGGGTTACAATTAACTGTCATCGTTGCGTCGTACTTAAGCAACTTGACCCAGAGGAGAACGTACATTTGGTCACCATAGCCACGCTAGTTGCTCAGAAAAGGTCAGCTGGTGACTCAATTATTAAATGGCGACGCAATTTGTGCGATCCATCGTCATTATGAGGATGCTAGGGTTACAATTAACTGTCAGTGGTGCGTCGGAAGCAAGCAACTTGATCCCCAGGAGGACGCACATGTGGTACCCGTAGATACGTTAGTTGCTCGGAAAGAATTCAGCTCGCGACTGAATTATTGAATCGCGACGCAATTTGTGCGATCCATCGTCATTATGAGGATGCTAGGATTATAATTAACTGTCAGTGGTGCGTCGGAAACAAGCAAATTGAACCCCAGGAGAACGTAGATCTGGTCACTATAGCAGCGACAGTTGCACTGAAAGAAGTCACCTGGAGACTAAATTATTAAATCGCACGCAATTTGTTCGTTCCATCATCATTATGAGGGTGCGGAAATTACATTTAACCATCAGTGGTGCGTCGGAAACAAGAAACTTGGCCTCCAGGAGGACGTACATCTGTCTCCATAGCCGCATTAGTTACTCGGAAAGAATTCAGCTGGCGACAGAATTATTGAATCCCGACGCAATCTGTGCGTTCCATCGTCATTATGTGGGTGCGAGGGTTACAATTAACTGTCATCTTTGCGTCGTACTTAAGCAACTTGACCCAGAGGAGAACGTACATTTGGTCACCATAGCCACGCTAGTTGCTCAGAAAAGGTCAGCTGGTGACTCAATTATTAAATGGCGACGCAATTTGTGCGATCCATCGTCATTATGTGGATGCTAGGGTTACAATTAACTGTCAGTGGTGCGTCGGAAGCAAGCAACTTGACCCCCAGGAGGACGTACATGTGGTACCCGTAGATACGTTAGTTGCTCGGAAAGAATTCAGCTCGCGACTGAATTATTGAATCGCGACGCAATTTGTGCGATCCATCGTCATTATGAGGATGGTAGGATTATAATTAACTGTCAGTGGTGCGTCGGAAACAAGCAAATTGAACCCCAGGAGAACGTAGATCTGGTCACCATAGCCACGCTAGTCGCTCGGAAACAAGTCAGCTCTAGGCTGAATTATTTAATCGCGACGATATTTGTGCGTTTCATCTTCATTATGAGAGTGCGAGGGTTACAATTAACTGTCAGTCTTCAGCTGACTTCTTTCCGAACAACTAATATTGCTAGCATGACCAGATGTAGGTCCTCCTGGGGATAAGGTTGCATTTTTTCGGCGCACCGCTCACAGTTAATTGTAACCCTCACACCCTCATAACGCCTATAGAACACACAAATTCCGTCGCGATTCGATCATTCAGTCACCGGCTGATTTATTTCAGTGCAACTAACGCGGCTACGGTGACCACAGGTACGTCCTCCTGGGGGTGAAGTTGCTTATTTCCGACGCACCACTGACAGTTAATTGTAACCCTCGCACCCTCATAATGACGATGGAACACACAAATTGCATCGCGATTCCGTAATTCAGTCTGTAGCTGACTTTATTCCGAGCAACGTACGCAGCTATGGTGACCACATGTACGTTGTCCTGGGGATCAACTTCCTTGTTTGCGACGACCACTGACAGTAACTGTAATCCTCGCACTCTCATAATGACGATGGAAAGCACAAATTGCGTCGCGAATCAATTCTTCCGAGCAACTAACGCGGCTACGGTGACCTAATGTACGTCCTCCTGGGGGTCAAGTTCATTGTTTGCGACGCGACACTGACAGTTAATTGAAATCCTCGCACCCTCATAATGACGATTGAGCGTACAAATATCGTCGCGATTCAATAATTCAGCTTCCAGCTGACTTCTTTGCGAGCAATTAGCGTGGCTATGGTGACCGGTTGTGCGTTGTTCTTGGTATAAACTTGTTTGTTTGCGACGCACCACTGACAGTTAATTGTAATCCTCACACCCTCATAATGACGATGGGACGCATAAATTGCATCGCGATTCTGTAATTCAGTCTCCTGCCGATTTCTTTCCGGGCATCTAACGCGGCTATGATGACGAGATCTATGTTCTCCTGGGGTTAGAGTTGTGTGTTTCCGACGCACCACTGATAGTTACATATAACCCTTGCACCGTTGTAACGACGAAGGAACACACAAATTGTGTCGCAATTCAGATCCACAGCCTCCAGCCAATTTCTCTCAAAGAGACTACTACTTCTACGGTCACCAAATGTACATACTCCTTAGATTCTATTTTCTTCTTTCCGACGCAACGCTGGCAGTTAATTGTATCCCTCCCACCCTCATAATGACGATGTATCACAAAAATTGCGTCGCGACTCAATAATTCAATCTCCAGCTGACATCTTTTCGAGCAAGTAACGCAGCTGTGGTGACCAGGTGTACGTCTTCCTGGGGGTCAACTTGCTTGTTTGCGACGCTCGACTGACTGTTGACTGTAATCCTCGCACCCTCATGATGACAATGAAACGCACAAATTGCGTCGCGAGAGACTGAATTACTGAACTGCCTCGCAATTTGTGTGTTCCTTCGTTATTACAAGGTTGCGAGAGTTACATGTAACTGTCACTGGTACGACGGAAACAAGCAGATTGAAACCCAGGAGAACGTAGATCAGTTCACCATACCAGCGTCAGTTGACTGAAAGAAGTCAGCTGAAGACAGAATTACTGAATCGTGACGCAATTTGTGTGTTCCATCATCATTATGAGGGTGCGAGGGTTACAATTAACCATCAGTGTTACGTTTGAAACAAGCAACTTGACCCACAAAAGGACGTACATCTGGTCACCATAGCGGCATTAGTTGCTCCGAAAGAATTCAGTTGGCGACTGAATTATTGAATCGCGACGCATTTTGTGCGTTCCATCGTCATTATGAGGGTGCGAGGGTTACAATTAGCTGCCAGTGTTGCGTCGGTAACCAGGAATCTGACTGTAATGAGAATGTACATTTGGTGACCATAGAAGTATTAGTCTCTTTCAGAGAAATTGGCTGCAGACTAAAGTACTGAATTGCGACACAAACTGTGTGTTTCTTCGTCATTACGAGGGTGCGAGGCTTACAATGAACTGTCAATGGTGCGTCGGAACAAGCAAATTGATCCCCAGGAGAACATAGATGTGGTCACCATAGCGGCGTTAGTTGCTCGGAAAGAAGTCACCTAGAGACTGAATTATTGAATGACGACACAATATGTGCGTTCCATCGTCATTATGAGGGTTTGAGGGTTATAATTCACGGTAAGTGGTGCGTGGGAAACAACCAACGTAACCTCTAGGAAGACGTATATATGGTCACCGTAGCCGCGTTAGTTGGACGGAAATAAATCATCTGGAGACTGAATGAAAGAATCGCGACGGAATCTGTGCGTCCATAGTCATTAGGAGGTTGTGAGCGTTACAATTAACTCTGAGCGGTGCGCCGGAAACAAGCACCTTGATCCCCAGGAGGACCTACATCTGGTCATGCTAGCATTGTTAGTTGCTCGGAAAGAAGTCAGCTGGAGACTCAATTATTGAGTCGCGACGCAATTTGTGCGTTCCATCGTAATTATGAGGGTCCTAGTGTTACAATTAACTGTCAGTGGAGCGTCGGGAACAAGTAACTTGACCCCCAGAAGGTCGTATATCCGGTCATCCTAGCCGCGTTAGTTGCTGGGAAAGATGTCAGCTGGAGGCTAAATAATTGAGTCGCGACGAAATATTTGTGATACATCGTCATTATGAGGGTGGGAGTGTTCGAATGAACTGACAGTGTTGCGTCGGAAACAAGAATTTGACCCCCAGTGGAACGTACATCTGTTCAGAATAGCCACGCTAGTTGATCGGAAGGAAGTCACCTGGTGACTGAATTATTGAATGGCGACGCAATTACTGCTTTCCATCGTAATTATGGGGGTTTGAGGGTTATATTTCACGGTAAGTGGTGCGTTGGAAACAAACAACTAATCCCCAGGAAAACGTACATATGGTCACCGTAGCCACGTTAGTTGCACTGAAATAAATCAGCTGGAGACTGAATGATTGATTCGTGATGGAATCTGTGCGTTCCATAGTCATTATGAGGGTGCGAGGGTTACAATTAACTATCAGCGGTGCGCCCAGAACAAGCAACATAACCACCAGGAGAACATAGATCTGGTCAGCATAGCCGTGCTAATTGCTCAGAAAGAAGTCAGCTGGAGACTCAATTATTGAATTACGACCCACATTTTGAATACCAACTTCATTATGAGAGTGGGAGGGTTATAATTAACAGCCGGTATTGCGTCAGAAAAAAGAAATATGAGTCCAAAGAGAATGTACACTTGGTGACAGTCTCTTTGAGAGAAACTTTCTGGAGACTGAGTTACTGAATTTCCTCGCAATTTGTGTGTTGCTTCGTCATTACAAGGTTGCGAGCGTTACATGTAGCTTTCAGTGGTGCGTCGGAAACAAGCAACTTGTCCCCCAGGAGAACATAGATCTAGTCACCATAGCCGCGTTAGTTGCTCGGAAAGAAGTCAGCTGGAGACTGAATTATTGAATGGCGACGCAATTTTTGTGATACATCGTCATTATGAGGGTGGGACAGTTCCAATTAACTGAGAGTGTTGCGTCGGAAACAAGAAATTTGACTCTAAAGAGAATGTTCATTTTGCGACCATAGAAGTAACAGTCTCTTTGGAAGAAATTCGCTGGAACATGAGGTACTGAATTGCAACACGACTTGTGTGTTCCTTCGTCATTAGAAAGGTGCGAGGGTTACATGTAACTATCAGAGGTGCGTGGGAAAAATGCAACTTGAACCCCAGCAGAACGTAGATCTGGTCACCACAGCAGCGTCAGTTGCACTGAAAGAAGTCACCTGGAGACTAAATTATTAAATCGCACGCAATTTGTTCGTTCCATCATCGTTATGAGGGTGCGGAAATTACATTTAACCATCAGTGGTGCGTCGGAAACAAGAAACTTGGCCTCCAGGAGGACGTACATCTGTCTCCATAGCCGCATTAGTTCCTCGGAAATAATTCAGCTGGCGACAGGATTATTGAATCCCGACGCAATCTGTGCATTCCATCGTCATTATGAGGGTGCGAGGGTTACAATTAAATGTCATCGTTGCGTCGTACTTAAGCAACTTGACCCAGAGGAGAACGTACATTTGGTCACCATAGCCACGCTAGTTGCTCAGAAAAGGTCAGCTGGTGACTCAATTATTAAATGGCGACGCAATTTGTGCGATCCATCGTCATTATGAGGATGCTAGGGTTACAATTAACTGTCAGTGGTGCGTCGGAAGCAAGCAACTTGAGCCCCAGGAGGACGTACATGTGGTACCCGTAGATACGTTAGTTGCTCGGAAAGAATTCAGCTCGCGACTGAATTATTGAATCGCGACGCAATTTGTGCGATCCATCGTCATTATGAGGATGCTAGGATTATAATTAACTGTCAGTGGTGCGTCGGAAACAAGCAAATTGAACCCCAGGAGAACGTAGATCTGGTCACTATAGCACCGACAGTTGCACTGAAAGAAGTCACCTGGAGACTAAATTATTAAATCGCACGCAATTTGTTCGTTCCATCATCATTATGAGGGTGCGGAAATTACATTTAACCATCAGTGCTGCGTCGGAAACAAGAAACTTGGCCTCCAGGAGGACATACATCTGTCTCCATAGCCGCATTAGTTACTCGGAAAGAATTCAGCTGGCGACAGAATTATTGAATCCCGACGCAATCTGTGCGTTCCATCGTCATTATGTGGGTGCGAGGGTTACAATTAACTGTCATCGTTGCGTCGTACTTAAGCAACTTGACCCAGAGGAGAACGTACATTTGGTCACCATAGCCACGCTAGTTGCTCAGAAAAGGTCAGCTGGTGACTCAATTATTAAATGGCGACGCAATTTGTGCGATCCATCGTCATTATGAGGATGCTAGGGTTACAATTAACTGTCAGTGGTGCGTCGGAAGCAAGCAACTTGATCCCCAGGAGGACGCACATGTGGTACCCGTAGATACGTTAGTTGCTCGGAAAGAATTCAGCTCGCGACTGAATTATTGAATCGCGACGCAATTTGTGCGATCCATCGTCATTATGAGGATGCTAGGATTATAATTAACTGTCAGTGGTGCGTCGGAAACAAGCAAATTGAACCCCAGGAGAACGTAGATCTGGTCACTATAGCAGCGACAGTTGCACTGAAAGAAGTCACCTGGAGACTAAATTATTAAATCGCACGCAATTTGTTCGTTCCATCATCATTATGAGGGTGCGGAAATTACATTTAACCATCAGTGGTGCGTCGGAAACAAGAAACTTGGCCTCCAGGAGGACGTACATCTGTCTCCATAGCCGCATTAGTTACTCGGAAAGAATTCAGCTGGCGACAGAATTATTGAATCCCGACGCAATCTGTGCGTTCCATCGTCATTATGTGGGTGCGAGGGTTACAATTAACTGTCATCTTTGCGTCGTACTTAAGCAACTTGACCCAGAGGAGAACGTACATTTGGTCACCATAGCCACGCTAGTTGCTCAGAAAAGGTCAGCTGGTGACTCAATTATTAAATGGCGACGCAATTTGTGCGATCCATCGTCATTATGAGGATGCTAGGGTTACAATTAACTGTCAGTGGTGCGTCGGAAGCAAGCAACTTGAGCCCCAGGAGGACGTACATGTGGTACCCGTAGATACGTTAGTTGCTCGGAAAGAATTCAGCTCGCGACTGAATTATTGAATCGCGACGCAATTTGTGCGATCCATCGTCATTATGAGGATGCTAGGATTATAATTAACTGTCAGTGGTGCGTCGGAAACAAGCAAATTGAACCCCAGGAGAACGTAGATCTGGTCACTATAGCACCGACAGTTGCACTGAAAGAAGTCACCTGGAGACTAAATTATTAAATCGCACGCAATTTGTTCGTTCCATCATCATTATGAGGGTGCGGAAATTACATTTAACCATCAGTGCTGCGTCGGAAACAAGAAACTTGGCCTCCAGGAGGACATACATCTGTCTCCATAGCCGCATTAGTTACTCGGAAAGAATTCAGCTGGCGACAGAATTATTGAATCCCGACGCAATCTGTGCGTTCCATCGTCATTATGTGGGTGCGAGGGTTACAATTAACTGTCATCGTTGCGTCGTACTTAAGCAACTTGACCCAGAGGAGAACGTACATTTGGTCACCATAGCCACGCTAGTTGCTCAGAAAAGGTCAGCTGGTGACTCAATTATTAAATGGCGACGCAATTTGTGCGATCCATCGTCATTATGAGGATGCTAGGGTTACAATTAACTGTCAGTGGTGCGTCGGAAGCAAGCAACTTGATCCCCAGGAGGACGCACATGTGGTACCCGTAGATACGTTAGTTGCTCGGAAAGAATTCAGCTCGCGACTGAATTATTGAATCGCGACGCAATTTGTGCGATCCATCGTCATTATGAGGATGCTAGGATTATAATTAACTGTCAGTGGTGCGTCGGAAACAAGCAAATTGAACCCCAGGAGAACGTAGATCTGGTCACTATAGCAGCGACAGTTGCACTGAAAGAAGTCACCTGGAGACTAAATTATTAAATCGCACGCAATTTGTTCGTTCCATCATCATTATGAGGGTGCGGAAATTACATTTAACCATCAGTGGTGCGTCGGAAACAAGAAACTTGGCCTCCAGGAGGACGTACATCTGTCTCCATAGCCGCATTAGTTACTCGGAAAGAATTCAGCTGGCGACAGAATTATTGAATCCCGACGCAATCTGTGCGTTCCATCGTCATTATGTGGGTGCGAGGGTTACAATTAACTGTCATCTTTGCGTCGTACTTAAGCAACTTGACCCAGAGGAGAACGTACATTTGGTCACCATAGCCACGCTAGTTGCTCAGAAAAGGTCAGCTGGTGACTCAATTATTAAATGGCGACGCAATTTGTGCGATCCATCGTCATTATGTGGATGCTAGGGTTACAATTAACTGTCAGTGGTGCGTCGGAAGCAAGCAACTTGACCCCCAGGAGGACGTACATGTGGTACCCGTAGATACGTTAGTTGCTCGGAAAGAATTCAGCTCGCGACTGAATTATTGAATCGCGACGCAATTTGTGCGATCCATCGTCATTATGAGGATGGTAGGATTATAATTAACTGTCAGTGGTGCGTCGGAAACAAGCAAATTGAACCCCAGGAGAACGTAGATCTGGTCACCATAGCCACGCTAGTCGCTCGGAAACAAGTCAGCTCTAGGCTGAATTATTTAATCGCGACGATATTTGTGCGTTTCATCTTCATTATGAGAGTGCGAGGGTTACAATTAACTGTCAGTCTTCAGCTGACTTCTTTCCGAACAACTAATATTGCTAGCATGACCAGATGTAGGTCCTCCTGGGGATAAGGTTGCATTTTTTCGGCGCACCGCTCACAGTTAATTGTAACCCTCACACCCTCATAACGCCTATAGAACACACAAATTCCGTCGCGATTCGATCATTCAGTCACCGGCTGATTTATTTCAGTGCAACTAACGCGGCTACGGTGACCACAGGTACGTCCTCCTGGGGGTGAAGTTGCTTATTTCCGACGCACCACTGACAGTTAATTGTAACCCTCGCACCCTCATAATGACGATGGAACACACAAATTGCATCGCGATTCCGTAATTCAGTCTGTAGCTGACTTTATTCCGAGCAACGTACGCAGCTATGGTGACCACATGTACGTTGTCCTGGGGATCAACTTCCTTGTTTGCGACGACCACTGACAGTAACTGTAATCCTCGCACTCTCATAATGACGATGGAAAGCACAAATTGCGTCGCGAATCAATTCTTCCGAGCAACTAACGCGGCTACGGTGACCTAATGTACGTCCTCCTGGGGGTCAAGTTCATTGTTTGCGACGCGACACTGACAGTTAATTGAAATCCTCGCACCCTCATAATGACGATTGAGCGTACAAATATCGTCGCGATTCAATAATTCAGCTTCCAGCTGACTTCTTTGCGAGCAATTAGCGTGGCTATGGTGACCGGTTGTGCGTTGTTCTTGGTATAAACTTGTTTGTTTGCGACGCACCACTGACAGTTAATTGTAATCCTCACACCCTCATAATGACGATGGGACGCATAAATTGCATCGCGATTCTGTAATTCAGTCTCCTGCCGATTTCTTTCCGGGCATCTAACGCGGCTATGATGACGAGATCTATGTTCTCCTGGGGTTAGAGTTGTGTGTTTCCGACGCACCACTGATAGTTACATATAACCCTTGCACCGTTGTAACGACGAAGGAACACACAAATTGTGTCGCAATTCAGATCCACAGCCTCCAGCCAATTTCTCTCAAAGAGACTACTACTTCTACGGTCACCAAATGTACATACTCCTTAGATTCTATTTTCTTCTTTCCGACGCAACGCTGGCAGTTAATTGTATCCCTCCCACCCTCATAATGACGATGTATCACAAAAATTGCGTCGCGACTCAATAATTCAATCTCCAGCTGACATCTTTTCGAGCAAGTAACGCAGCTGTGGTGACCAGGTGTACGTCTTCCTGGGGGTCAACTTGCTTGTTTGCGACGCTCGACTGACTGTTGACTGTAATCCTCGCACCCTCATGATGACAATGAAACGCACAAATTGCGTCGCGAGAGACTGAATTACTGAACTGCCTCGCAATTTGTGTGTTCCTTCGTTATTACAAGGTTGCGAGAGTTACATGTAACTGTCACTGGTACGACGGAAACAAGCAGATTGAAACCCAGGAGAACGTAGATCAGTTCACCATACCAGCGTCAGTTGACTGAAAGAAGTCAGCTGAAGACAGAATTACTGAATCGTGACGCAATTTGTGTGTTCCATCATCATTATGAGGGTGCGAGGGTTACAATTAACCATCAGTGTTACGTTTGAAACAAGCAACTTGACCCACAAAAGGACGTACATCTGGTCACCATAGCGGCATTAGTTGCTCCGAAAGAATTCAGTTGGCGACTGAATTATTGAATCGCGACGCATTTTGTGCGTTCCATCGTCATTATGAGGGTGCGAGGGTTACAATTAGCTGCCAGTGTTGCGTCGGTAACCAGGAATCTGACTGTAATGAGAATGTACATTTGGTGACCATAGAAGTATTAGTCTCTTTCAGAGAAATTGGCTGCGGACTAAAGTACTGAATTGCGACACAAACTGTGTGTTTCTTCGTCATTACGAGGGTGCGAGGCTTACAATGAACTGTCAATGGTGCGTCGGAACAAGCAAATTGATCCCCAGGAGAACATAGATGTGGTCACCATAGCGGCGTTAGTTGCTCGGAAAGAAGTCACCTAGAGACTGAATTATTGAATGACGACACAATATGTGCGTTCCATCGTCATTATGAGGGTTTGAGGGTTATAATTCACGGTAAGTGGTGCGTGGGAAACAACCAACGTAACCTCTAGGAAGACGTATATATGGTCACCGTAGCCGCGTTAGTTGGACGGAAATAAATCATCTGGAGACTGAATGAAAGAATCGCGACGGAATCTGTGCGTCCATAGTCATTAGGAGGTTGTGAGCGTTACAATTAGCTCTGAGCGGTGCGCCGGAAACAAGCACCTTGATCCCCAGGAGGACCTACATCTGGTCATGCTAGCATTGTTAGTTGCTCGGAAAGAAGTCAGCTGGAGACTCAATTATTGAGTCGCGACGCAATTTGTGCGTTCCATCGTAATTATGAGGGTCCTAGTGTTACAATTAACTGTCAGTGGAGCGTCGGGGACAAGTAACTTGACCCCCAGAAGGTCGTATATCCGGTCATCCTAGCCGCGTTAGTTGCTGGGAAAGATGTCAGCTGGAGGCTAAATAATTGAGTCGCGACGAAATATTTGTGATACATCGTCATTATGAGGGTGGGAGTGTTCGAATGAACTGACAGTGTTGCGTCGGAAACAAGAATTTGACCCCCAGTGGAACGTACATCTGTTCAGAATAGCCACGCTAGTTGATCGGAAGGAAGTCACCTGGTGACTGAATTATTGAATGGCGACGCAATTACTGCTTTCCATCGTAATTATGGGGGTTTGAGGGTTATATTTCACGGTAAGTGGTGCGTTGGAAACAAACAACTAATCCCCAGGAAAACGTACATATGGTCACCGTAGCCACGTTAGTTGCACTGAAATAAATCAGCTGGAGACTGAATGATTGATTTGTGATGGAATCTGTGCGTTCCATAGTCATTATGAGGGTGCGAGGGTTACAATTAACTATCAGCGGTGCGCCCAGAACAAGCAACATAACCACCAGGAGAACATAGATCTGGTCAGCATAGCCGTGCTAATTGCTCAGAAAGAAGTCAGCTGGAGACTCAATTATTGAATTACGACCCACATTTTGAATACCAACTTCATTATGAGAGTGGGAGGGTTATAATTAACAGCCGGTATTGCGTCAGAAAAAAGAAATATGAGTCCAAAGAGAATGTACACTTGGTGACAGTCTCTTTGAGAGAAACTTTCTGGAGACTGAGTTACTGAATTTCCTCGCAATTTGTGTGTTGCTTCGTCATTACAAGGTTGCGAGCGTTACATGTAGCTTTCAGTGGTGCGTCGGAAACAAGCAACTTGTCCCCCAGGAGAACATAGATCTAGTCACCATAGCCGCGTTAGTTGCTCGGAAAGAAGTCAGCTGGAGACTGAATTATTGAATGGCGACGCAATTTTTGTGATACATCGTCATTATGAGGGTGGGACAGTTCCAATTAACTGAGAGTGTTGCGTCGGAAACAAGAAATTTGACTCTAAAGAGAATGTTCATTTTGCGACCATAGAAGTAACAGTCTCTTAGGAAGAAATTCGCTGGAACATGAGGTACTGAATTGCAACACGACTTGTGTGTTCCTTCGTCATTAGAAAGGTGCGAGGGTTACATGTAACTATCAGAGGTGCGTGGGAAAAATGCAACTTGAACCCCAGCAGAACGTAGATCTGGTCACCACAGCAGCGTCAGTTGCACTGAAAGAAGTCACCTGGAGACTAAATTATTAAATCGCACGCAATTTGTTCGTTCCATCATCGTTATGAGGGTGCGGAAATTACATTTAACCATCAGTGGTGCGTCGGAAACAAGAAACTTGGCCTCCAGGAGGACGTACATCTGTCTCCATAGCCGCATTAGTTCCTCGGAAATAATTCAGCTGGCGACAGGATTATTGAATCCCGACGCAATCTGTGCATTCCATCGTCATTATGAGGGTGCGAGGGTTACAATTAAGTGTCATCGTTGCGTCGTACTTAAGCAACTTGACCCAGAGGAGAACGTACATTTGGTCACCATAGCCACGCTAGTTGCTCAGAAAAGGTCAGCTGGTGACTCAATTATTAAATGGCGACGCAATTTGTGCGATCCATCGTCATTATGAGGATGCTAGGGTTACAATTAACTGTCAGTGGTGCGTCGGAAGCAAGCAACTTGACCCCCAGGAGGACGTACATGTGGTACCCGTAGATACGTTAGTTGCTCGGAAAGAATTCAGCTCGCGACTGAATTATTGAATCGCGACGCAATTTGTGCGATCCATCGTCATTATGAGGATGCTAGGATTATAATTAACTGTCAGTGGTGCGTCGGAAACAAGCAAATTGAACCCCAGGAGAACGTAGATCTGGTCACTATAGCAGCGACAGTTGCACTGAAAGAAGTCACCTGGAGACTAAATTATTAAATCGCACGCAATTTGTTCGTTCCATCATCATTATGAGGGTGCGGAAATTACATTTAACCATCAGTGGTGCGTCGGAAACAAGAAACTTGGCCTCCAGGAGGACGTACATCTGTCTCCATAGCCGCATTAGTTACTCGGAAAGAATTCAGCTGGCGACAGAATTATTGAATCCCGACGCAATCTATGCGTTCCATCGTCATTATGTGGGTGCGAGGGTTACAATTAACTGTCATCGTTGCGTCGTACTTAAGCAACTTGACCCAGAGGAGAACGTACATTTGGTCACCATAGCCACGCTAGTTGCTCAGAAAAGGTCAGCTGGTGACTCAATTATTAAATGGCGACGCAATTTGTGCGATCCATCGTCATTATGAGGATGCTAGGGTTACAATTAACTGTCAGTGGTGCGTCGGAAGCAAGCAACTTGAGCCCCAGGAGGACGTACATGTGGTACCCGTAGATACGTTAGTTGCTCGGAAAGAATTCAGCTCGCGACTGAATTATTGAATCGCGACGCAATTTGTGCGATCCATCGTCATTATGAGGATGCTAGGATTATAATTAACTGTCAGTGGTGCGTCGGAAACAAGCAAATTGAACCCCAGGAGAACGTAGATCTGGTCACTATAGCAGCGACAGTTGCACTGAAAGAAGTCACCTGGAGACTAAATTATTAAATCGCACGCAATTTGTTCGTTCCATCATCATTATGAGGGTGCGGAAATTACATTAAACCATCAGTGGTGCGTCGGAAACAAGAAACTTGGCCTCCAGGAGGACGTACATCTGTCTCCATAACCGCATTAGTTACTCGGAAAGAATTCAGCTGGCGACAGAATTATTGAATCCCGACGCAATCTGTGCGTTCCATCGTCATTATGTGGGTGCGAGGGTTACAATTAACTGTCATCGTTGCGTCGTACTTAAGCAACTTGACCCAGAGGAGAACGTACATTTGGTCACCATAGCCACGCTAGTTGCTCAGAAAAGGTCAGCTGGTGACTCAATTATTAAATGGCGACGCAATTTGTGCGATCCATCGTCATTATGAGGATGCTAGGGTTACAATTAACTGTCAGTGGTGCGTCGGAAGCAAGCAACTTGACCCCCAGGAGGACGTACATGTGGTACCCGTAGATACGTTAGTTGCTCGGAAAGAATTCAGCTCGCGACTGAATTATTGAATCGCGACGCAATTTGTGCGATCCATCGTCATTATGAGGATGCTAGGATTATAATTAACTGTCAGTGGTGCGTCGGAAACAAGCAAATTGAACCCCAGGAGAACGTAGATCTGGTCACCATAGCCACGCTAGTCGCTCGGAAACAAGTCAGCTCTAGGCTGAATTATTTAATCGCGACGATATTTGTGCGTTTCATCTTCATTATGAGAGTGCGAGGGTTACAATTAACTGTCAGTCTTCAGCTGACTTCTTTCCGAACAACTAATATTGCTAGCATGACCAGATGTAGGTCCTCCTGGGGTTAAGGTTGCATTTTTTCGGCGCACCGCTCACAGTTAATTGTAACCCTCACACCCTCATAACGCCTATAGAACACACAAATTCCGTCGCGATTCGATCATTCAGTCACCAGCTGATTTATTTCAGTGCAACTAACGCGGCTACGGTGACCACAGGTACGTCCTCCTGGGGGTGAAGTTGCTTATTTCCGACGCACCACTGACAGTTAATTGTAACCCTCGCACCCTCATAATGACGATGGAACACACAAATTGCATCGCGATTCTGTAATTCAGTCTGTAGCTGACTTTATTCCGAGCAACGTACGCAGCTATGGTGACCACATGTACGTTGTCCTGGGGATCAACTTCCTTGTTTGCGACGACCACTGACAGTAACTGTAATCCTCGCACTCTCATAATGACGATGGAAAGCACAAATTGCGTCGCGAATCAATTCTTCCGAGCAACTAACGCGGCTACGGTGACCTCATGTACGTCCTCCTGGGGGTCAAGTTCATTGTTTGCGACGCGACACTGACAGTTAATTGAAATCCTCGCACCCTCATAATGACGATTGAGCGTACAAATATCGTCGCGATTCAATAATTCAGCTTCCAGCTGACTTCTTTGCGAGCAATTAGCGTGGCTATGGTGACCGGTTGTGCGTTGTTCTTGGTATAAACTTGTTTGTTTGCGACGCACCACTGACAGTTAATTGTAATCCTCACACCCTCATAATGACGATGGGACGCATAAATTGCATCGCGATTCTGTAATTCAGTCTCCTGCCGATTTCTTTCCGGGCATCTAACGCGGCTATGATGACGAGATCTATGTTCTCCTGGGGTTAGAGTTGTGTGTTTCCGACGCACCACTGATAGTTACATATAACCCTTGCACCGTTGTAACGACGAAGGAACACACAAATTGTGTCGCAATTCAGATCCACAGCCTCCAGCCAATTTCTCTCAAAGAGACTACTACTTCTACGGTCACCAAATGTACATACTCCTTAGATTCTATTTTCTTCTTTCCGACGCAACGCTGGCAGTTAATTGTATCCCTCCCACCCTCATAATGACGATGTATCACAAAAATTGCGTCGCGACTCAATAATTCAATCTCCAGCTGACATCTTTTCGAGCAAGTAACGCAGCTGTGGTGACCAGGTGTACGTCTTCCTGGGGGTCAACTTGCTTGTTTGCGACGCTCGACTGACTGTTGACTGTAATCCTCGCACCCTCATGATGACAATGAAACGCACAAATTGCGTCGCGAGAGACTGAATTACTGAACTGCCTCGCAATTTGTGTGTTCCTTCGTTATTACAAGGTTGCGAGAGTTACATGTAACTGTCACTGGTACGACGGAAACAAGCAGATTGAAACCCAGGAGAACGTAGATCAGTTCACCATACCAGCGTCAGTTGACTGAAAGAAGTCAGCTGAAGACAGAATTACTGAATCGTGACGCAATTTGTGTGTTCCATCATCATTATGAGGGTGCGAGGGTTACAATTAACCATCAGTGTTACGTTTGAAACAAGCAACTTGACCCACAAAAGGACGTACATCTGGTCACCATAGCGGCATTAGTTGCTCCGAAAGAATTCAGTTGGCGACTGAATTATTGAATCGCGACGCATTTTGTGCGTTCCATCGTCATTATGAGGGTGCGAGGGTTACAATTAGCTGCCAGTGTTGCGTCGGTAACCAGGAATCTGACTGTAATGAGAATGTACATTTGGTGACCATAGAAGTATTAGTCTCTTTCAGAGAAATTGGCTGCAGACTAAAGTACTGAATTGCGACACAAACTGTGTGTTTCTTCGTCATTACGAGGGTGCGAGGCTTACAATGAACTGTCAATGGTGCGTCGGAACAAGCAAATTGATCCCCAGGAGAACATAGATGTGGTCACCATAGCGGCGTTAGTTGCTCGGAAAGAAGTCACCTAGAGACTGAATTATTGAATGACGACACAATATGTGCGTTCCATCGTCATTATGAGGGTTTGAGGGTTATAATTCACGGTAAGTGGTGCGTGGGAAACAACCAACGTAACCTCTAGGAAGACGTATATATGGTCACCGTAGCCGCGTTAGTTGGACGGAAATAAATCATCTGGAGACTGAATGAAAGAATCGCGACGGAATCTGTGCGTCCATAGTCATTAGGAGGTTGTGAGCGTTACAATTAACTCTGAGCGGTGCGCCGGAAACAAGCACCTTGATCCCCAGGAGGACCTACATCTGGTCATGCTAGCATTGTTAGTTGCTCGGAAAGAAGTCAGCTGGAGACTCAATTATTGAGTCGCGACGCAATTTGTGCGTTCCATCGTAATTATGAGGGTCCTAGTGTTACAATTAACTGTCAGTGGAGCGTCGGGAACAAGTAACTTGACCCCCAGAAGGTCGTATATCCGGTCATCCTAGCCGCGTTAGTTGCTGGGAAAGATGTCAGCTGGAGGCTAAATAATTGAGTCGCGACGAAATATTTGTGATACATCGTCATTATGAGGGTGGGAGTGTTCGAATGAACTGACAGTGTTGCGTCGGAAACAAGAATTTGACCCCCAGTGGAACGTACATCAGTTCAGAATAGCCACGCTAGTTGATCGGAAGGAAGTCACCTGGTGACTGAATTATTGAATGGCGACGCAATTACTGCTTTCCATCGTAATTATGGGGGTTTGAGGGTTATATTTCACGGTAAGTGGTGCGTTGGAAACAAACAACTAATCCCCAGGAAAACGTACATATGGTCACCGTAGCCACGTTAGTTGCACTGAAATAAATCAGCTGGAGACTGAATGATTGATTCGTGATGGAATCTGTGCGTTCCATAGTCATTATGAGGGTGCGAGGGTTACAATTAACTATCAGCGGTGCGCCCAGAACAAGCAACATAACCACCAGGAGAACATAGATCTGGTCAGCATAGCCGTGCTAATTGCTCAGAAAGAAGTCAGCTGGAGACTCAATTATTGAATTACGACCCACATTTTGAATACCAACTTCATTATGAGAGTGGGAGGGTTATAATTAACAGCCGGTATTGCGTCAGAAAAAAGAAATATGAGTCCAAAGAGAATGTACACTTGGTGACAGTCTCTTTGAGAGAAACTTTCTGGAGACTGAGTTACTGAATTTCCTCGCAATTTGTGTGTTGCTTCGTCATTACAAGGTTGCGAGCGTTACATGTAGCTTTCAGTGGTGCGTCGGAAACAAGCAACTTGTCCCCCAGGAGAACATAGATCTAGTCACCATAGCCGCGTTAGTTGCTCGGAAAGAAGTCAGCTGGAGACTGAATTATTGAATGGCGACGCAATTTTTGTGATACATCGTCATTATGAGGGTGGGACAGTTCCAATTAACTGAGAGTGTTGCGTCGGAAACAAGAAATTTGACTCTAAAGAGAATGTTCATTTTGCGACCATAGAAGTAACAGTCTCTTTGGAAGAAATTCGCTGGAACATGAGGTACTGAATTGCAACACGACTTGTGTGTTCCTTCGTCATTAGAAAGGTGCGAGGGTTACATGTAACTATCAGAGGTGCGTGGGAAAAATGCAACTTGAACCCCAGCAGAACGTAGATCTGGTCACCACAGCAGCGTCAGTTGCACTGAAAGAAGTCACCTGGAGACTAAATTATTAAATCGCACGCAATTTGTTCGTTCCATCATCGTTATGAGGGTGCGGAAATTACATTTAACCATCAGTGGTGCGTCGGAAACAAGAAACTTGGCCTCCAGGAGGACGTACATCTGTCTCCATAGCCGCATTAGTTCCTCGGAAATAATTCAGCTGGCGACAGGATTATTGAATCCCGACGCAATCTGTGCATTCCATCGTCATTATGAGGGTGCGAGGGTTACAATTAAGTGTCATCGTTGCGTCGTACTTAAGCAACTTGACCCAGAGGAGAACGTACATTTGGTCACCATAGCCACGCTAGTTGCTCAGAAAAGGTCAGCTGGTGACTCAATTATTAAATGGCGACGCAATTTGTGCGATCCATCGTCATTATGAGGATGCTAGGGTTACAATTAACTGTCAGTGGTGCGTCGGAAGCAAGCAACTTGACCCCCAGGAGGACGTACATGTGGTACCCGTAGATACGTTAGTTGCTCGGAAAGAATTCAGCTCGCGACTGAATTATTGAATCGCGACGCAATTTGTGCGATCCATCGTCATTATGAGGATGCTAGGATTATAATTAACTGTCAGTGGTGCGTCGGAAACAAGCAAATTGAACCCCAGGAGAACGTAGATCTGGTCACTATAGCAGCGACAGTTGCACTGAAAGAAGTCACCTGGAGACTAAATTATTAAATCGCACGCAATTTGTTCGTTCCATCATCATTATGAGGGTGCGGAAATTACATTTAACCATCAGTGGTGCGTCGGAAACAAGAAACTTGGCCTCCAGGAGGACGTACATCTGTCTCCATAGCCGCATTAGTTACTCGGAAAGAATTCAGCTGGCGACAGAATTATTGAATCCCGACGCAATCTGTGCGTTCCATCGTCATTATGTGAGTGCGAGGGTTACAATTAACTGTCATCGTTGCGTCGTACTTAAGCAACTTGACCCAGAGGAGAACGTACATTTGGTCACCATAGCCACGCTAGTTGCTCAGAAAAGGTCAGCTGGTGACTCAATTATTAAATGGCGACGCAATTTGTGCGATCCATCGTCATTATGAGGATGCTTGGGTTACAATTAACTGTCAGTGGTGCGTCGGAAGCAAGCAACTTGATCCCCAGGAGGACGTACATGTGGTACCCGTAGATACGTTAGTTGCTCGGAAAGAATTCAGCTCGCGACTGAATTATTGAATCGCGACGCAATTTGTGCGATCCATCGTCATTATGAGGATGCTAGGATTATAATTAACTGTCAGTGGTGCGTCGGAAACAAGCAAATTGAACCCCAGGAGAACGTAGATCTGGTCACTATAGCAGCGACAGTTGCACTGAAAGAAGTCACCTGGAGACTAAATTATTAAATCGCACGCAATTTGTTCGTTCCATCATCATTATGAGGGTGCGGAAATTACATTTAACCATCAGTGGTGCGTCGGAAACAAGAAACTTGGCCTCCAGGAGGACGTACATCTGTCTCCATAGCCGCATTAGTTACTCGGAAAGAATTCAGCTGGCGACAGAATTATTGAATCCCGACGCAATCTGTGCGTTCCATCGTCATTATGTGGGTGCGAGGGTTACAATTAACTGTCATCGTTGCGTCGTACTTAAGCAACTTGACCCAGAGGAGAACGTACATTTGGTCACCATAGCCACGCTAGTTGCTCAGAAAAGGTCAGCTGGTGACTCAATTATTAAATGGCGACGCAATTTGTGCGATCCATCGTCATTATGAGGATGCTAGGGTAACAATTAACTGTCAGTGGTGCGTCGGAAGCAAGCAACTTGACCCCCAGGAGGACGTACATGTGGTACCCGTAGATACGTTAGTTGCTCGGAAAGAATTCAGCTCGCGACTGAATTATTGAATCGCGACGCAATTTGTGCGATCCATCGTCATTATGAGGATGCTAGGATTATAATTAACTGTCAGTGGTGCGTCGGAAACAAGCAAATTGAACCCCAGGAGAACGTAGATCTGGTCACTATAGCAGCGACAGTTGCACTGAAAGAAGTCACCTGGAGACTAAATTATTAAATCGCACGCAATTTGTTCGTTCCATCATCATTATGAGGGTGCGGAAATTACATTTAACCATCAGTGGTGCGTCGGAAACAAGAAACTTGGCCTCCAGGAGGACGTACATCTGTCTCCATAGCCGCATTAGTTACTCGGAAAGAATTCAGCTGGCGACAGAATTATTGAATCCCGACGCAATCTGTGCGTTCCATCGTCATTATGTGGGTGCGAGGGTTACAATTAACTGTCATCGTTGCGTCGTACTTAAGCAACTTGACCCAGAGGAGAACGTACATTTGGTCACCATAGCCACGCTAGTTGCTCAGAAAAGGTCAGCTGGTGACTCAATTATTAAATGGCGACGCAATTTGTGCGTTCCATCGTCATTATGAGGATGCTAGGGTTACAATTAACTGTCAGTGGTGCGTCGGAAACAAGCAACTTACCCCCAGGAGGACGTACATGTGGTACCCGTAGATACGTTAGTTGCTCGGAAAGAATTCAGCTCGCGACTGAATTATTGAATCGCGGCGCAATTTGTGCGATCCATCGTCATTATGAGGATGCGATAGTTACAATAACCTTTCAGTGGTATGTCGGAAGCTAATAATTTATTTTTCAGTGCCACGTAAGTCGCTTGGAGAAACGTCGACTCGTTACGGAATTATTGGATCGTGAGGCAATTTGTGTTTTCATAGTCATTATGTGGGTGCAAAGGCTATAATGAACTGTCAGTGTTACGTTGAAAGCAAGAAATTTACCTCCGAGGTGAACGTAAATACTGTGACAGTGGAAGCATTGGGCACTTCGGGAAATGTCGTCTCCAATATGGATCGTGACATAATTTGTGCATTCCATCGTCATTATGAGGGTGCGAGGGGTACAATTAACTGCCAGTAATGAGTCGCAAACAAGCAACTTAATCCCCAGGAGAACGTACACCAGGTCACCGTAGCCGCTTTAGTTGCTCGGAAAGAAGTCACCTGGAGAGTGAGTTTTTGATTCGGGACGCAATTTTTGAGTTACATGGTCATTAAGAGGATGCGAGGGTCACAATTAACTGTCAGTGGTGCGTCGGAAACAAGCAACAAGACCCCCAGTAGGACGTACATCTGGACAGCGTAGCCTTGTTAATTGCTCGGAAAGACGTCAGATGGAGACACAAGTATTGAATCGCGATGCAATTTGCGGGCTTCATTGTCATTATGAGGGTACAAGGGTTACAACTAATACCCACTGGTACTTCGAAAACAATTAATTTGCCTCCGAGAGGAATGTAAACCTTGTGACAGTAGACCCATTAAGTGCTTGGAGAAAAGTCGTCACAAAAATTGAATCGCAACGGAATTTGTGCGTTCCATCATCATTAAGAGAGTGCGAGGGTTACAATTAACTGCCGGTATTGCGTCGGAAACAAGCAACTTAATCCCCAGGAGAACGTACACCAGGTCACCGTAGCCGCTTTAGTTGCTCGGAAAGAAGTCACCTGGAGAGTGAGTTTTTGATTCGGGACGCAATTTTTTGGTTCCATGGCCTTCGTAAGTGTGCGAGGATCACAATTAACTGTCAGTTGTGCGTTGGAAACAAGCAACAAGACCCCCATGAGGACATACATCTGGTCACCGTAGCCTCGTTAATTGCTAGGAAAGAAGTCAGATGGAGACTCAATTATTGAATCGCGATGCAATTTGCACGCTTCATTGCCATTATAAGGGTACAAGGGTTACAACTAATACCCACTGGTACTTCGAATTCAATTAATTTGCCTCCGAGAGGAATGTAAAAAATGTGACAGTTGAACCACTAAGTGCTTGGAGGAAAGTCGTCTCAAAAATGGAATCGCGAAGTAATTTGTACGTTCCATCGTCATTATGAGGGTGTGAAGGTTACAATTCTGCCGGTAGTGCGTCGGAAACAAGCAACTTAATCCCCAGGAGAACGTACATCAGGTCACCGTAGCCGCTTTAGTTGCTCGGAAAGAAGTCACCTGGAGAATGGGTTTTTGATTCGGGACGCAATTTTTGTGTTCCATGGTCATTATGAGTATGCGAGGGTCACAATTAACTGTCAGTTGGGCGTGGGAAACAAGCATTAAGACCCCCAGGAGGACGAACATCTGGTCACCATAGCCTCGTTAATTGCTCGGAAAGAAGTAAGCTGGAGACTGAATTATTGAATCGCGACACAATTTGCGCGCTTCATTGTCATTATGAGGGTACAAGGGTTACAAGTAATACTCACCGAACGTCGAAAACAATAAATTTGCCTCCGAGAGTAATGGAAAACCTGTGACAGTTGAACCACTAAGTGCTTGGAGGAACGTCGTCTCAAAAATGTAATCGCGACGTAATTTGTGCGTTCCATCGTCATCATGAAAGTGTGAGGGTTACAATTAACTGCCTGTAGTGCGTCGAAAATAAGCTTCATCCCCAGGAGTACGTACATCACATCACCATAGCTGCTTTAGTTGCTCGGAAAGAAGTCACCTGAGAGTGAGTTTTTGATTCGGGACGCAATTTTTGAGTTCCATGGTCATTATGAGTATGAGAGGGTCACAATTAACTGTCAGCTGTGCGGCGGAAACAAGCAACAAGACCCCAGGAGGACGTAAATCTGGTCACCGTAGCCTCGTTAATTGCTCGGAAAGAAGACAGCTGGAGACTGACTTATTGAACCACGATGCAATTTGCGCACTTCATTGTCATTATGAGGGTACAAGGGTTACAAGTAATACTCACCGAACGTCGAAAACAAGAAATTTGCCTCCGAGAGGAATGTAAAACCTGTGACAGTAGAACCTTTAAGTGCTTGGAGAAAAGTCGTCTCAAAAATGGAATCGCGACGTAATTTGTGCCTTCCATCGTCATTATGAGAATGCGAGGATTACAATTAACTGCCGGTAGTGCGTGGAAACAAGCAACTTAATCCCCAGGAGAACGTACATCAGGTCACCGTAGCCGCTTTAGTTGCTCGGAAAGAAGTCACCTGGAGAATGGGTTTTTGATTCGGGACGAAATTTTTGTGTTCCATGGTCATTATGAGTACGCGAGGGTCACAAATAACTGTCAGTTGGGCGTGGGAAACAAGCATTACGACCCCCAGGAGGACGAACATCTGGTCACCAAAGCCTCGTTAATTGCTCGGAAAGAAGTCAGCTGGAGACTGAATTATTGAATCGCGATACAATTTGCGCGCTTCATTGTCATTATGAGGGTACAAGGGTTACAAGTAATACTCACCGAACGTCGAAAACAATAAATTTGCCTCCGAGAGTAATGGAAAACCTGTGACAGTTGAACAACTAAGTGCTTGGAGGAACATCGTCTCAAAAATGGAATCGCGACGTAATTTGTGCGTTCCATCGTCATCATGAAAGTGTGAGGGTTACAATTAACTGCCTGTTGTGCGTCGGAAATAAGCTTCATCCCCAGGAGTACGTACTTCACGTCACCATAGCTGCTTTAGTTGCTCGGAAAGAAGTCACCTGAGAGTGAGTTTTTGATTCGGGACGCAATTTTTGAGTTCCATGGTCATTATGAGTATGAGAGGGTCACAATTAACTGTCAGCTGTGCGGCGGAAACAAGCAACAAGACCCCAGGAGGACGTACATCTGGTCACCGTAGCCTCGTTAATTACTCGGAAAGAAGACAGCTGGAGACTGACTTATTGAACCACGATGCAATTTGTGCACTTCATTGTGATAATAAGGGTACAAGGGTTACAAGTAATACTCAGTGGGACGTCGAAAACAAGAAATTTGCCACCGAGAGGAATGTAAAACCTGTGACAGTAGAACCTTTAAGTGCTTGGAGAAAAGTCGTCTCAAAAATGGAATCGCGACGTAATTTGTGCGTTCCATCGTCATCATGAAAGTGTGAGGGTTACAATTAACTGCCGGTAGTGCGTCGGAAACAAGCAATCCCCAGGAGAACGTACATCAGATCACCGTAACCGTTTTAGTTGATCGGAATGAAGTCAGCTGGAGAGTGAGTTATTGATTCGGGACGCAGTTTTTGAGTTCCATGGTCATTATGAGTATGCGAGGGTCACAATTAACTGTCAGTTGTTCGTCGGAAACAAGCAACAAGACCCCCATGAGGACGTACATCTGGTCACCGTAGCCTCGTTAATTGCTAGGAAAGAAGTCAGATGGAGACTCAATTATTGATTCGCGATGCAATTTGGACGCTTCATTGCCATTATAAGGGTACAAGGGTTACAACTAATACCCACTGGTACTTCCAATTCAATTAATTTGCCTCCGAGAGGAATGTAAAAAATGTGACAGTTGAACCACTATGTGCTTGGAGAAAAGCACGATGCAATTTGCGTAGTTCATTTCCATTATGAGGGTACAAGGGTTACAACTAATACCCACTGGTACTTCGAAAACAATTAATTTGCCTCCGAGAGGAATGTAAACCTTGTGAAAGTAGACCCATTAAGTGCTTGGAGAAAAGTCGTCACAAAAATTGAATCGCGACGGAATTTGTGCATTCCATCGTCATTATGAGAGTGCGAGGGTTACAACTAACTGCCGGTAGTGCGTCGGAAACAAGCAATCCCCAGGAGAACGTACATCAGATCACCGTAACTGTTTTAGTTGCTCGGAATGAAGTCAGCTGGAGAGTGAGTTATTGATTCGGGACGCAGTTTTTGAGTTCCATGGTCATTATGAGTATGCGAGGGTCACAATTAACTTTCAGTTGTGCGTCGGAAACAAGCAACAAGACCCCCAGGAGGATGTACATCTGGTCACCGTAGCCTCGTTAATTGCTCGGCAAGAAGTCAGCTGGAGACTGACTTATAAATCGCGATGCAATTTGCATGCATCATTGTCATTATGAGTGTACAAGGGTTACAACTAGTACTGAGTGGTACGTCGAAAACAATAAATTTGCCTCCGAGAGGAATGTAAAACATGTGACAGTAGAACCATTGGGTTCTTGGAGAAAAGTCGTCTCAAATATGAAATCGCGACGTAATTTGTGGATTCCATCGTCATTATGAGAATGCGAGGATTACAATTAACTGCCGGTAGTGCGTGGAAACAAGCAACTTAATCCCCAGGAGAACGTACATCAGGTCACCGTAGCCGCTTTAGTTGCTCGGAATGGAGTCACCTGGAGAGTGAGTTTTTGATTCGGTACGCAATTTTTGAGATCCATGGTCATTATGAGTATGCGAGGGTCACAATTAACTGTCAGTTGTTCGTCGGAAACAAGCAACAAGACCCCAGGAGGACGTACATCTGGTCACCGTAGCCTCGTTAATTGCTCGGAAAGAAGTCAGCTGGAGACTGACTTATTGAATCACGATGCAATTTGCGTGCTTCATTGTCATTATGAGGCTTCAAGGGTTACAACTAATACTCAGTGGTATGTCTAAAACATGAAATTTGCCTCCGAGAGGAATGTAAAACCTGTGACAGTAGATCCATTAAGTGCTTGGAGAAAAGTCGTCTCACAAATGGAATCGCGACGCAATTTCTGCGTTCCATCTGAAACGTCGCCTTTGAACAATTATACATGACTGTGCTTAACCTGACACACAATATTTTTAGCGCAACGCAATCTGACTTTCAGAAATCCCTACAAAAGAATGGCCCTTACTAACATTAACCTGTACCTTTCACAATTCACTTACCTCACAAAAATCTTCGTTACTCAAGCTACTGCAATACAGCAGGCGCGACTACTGCCAGCTAAATAAAAGATTCAAACTATGCAAGGCACTAACTACTGATAGGGATAGTTAGCAAATGAAAAATATTAATAGAGAACAAACAATGTATTTACCTTAATATCATCATATATAAATACAGCAGTTCATGACAAATCTCAGAACTCCACCATCTCTCTCCCCACATCCACCACTGCTGGCGGCTCACCTCCAACTGCGCAATGCTACGCACTGTTCACATTCAGCTGCTGCTGCCCAACACTACAATGGCAGACAACAAAGCAAACTAGCCACAGACTGGACACAGCACAGACAGTGATTGTCATACAGAGCGCTACGTAACGTTGCAATAAGAAAACATAAACAGCCTACTTACATAGCCCCCATGCTCCCCACAAAAAATTTTACAAATTGTTTTGCGCAGTGGCCAATAATGATTTGATAAAATTTTTCATTATTGCAATAACAAAGACATCAAATGCACACCCTTATTGATACATTGTTGGACTCAAACCACTGCAATACAGCTAGCGCCACTACTGCTAGCTAAATAAAAGACTCAAACTATGGAAGGCACTAACTACTGATAGGCATAGTTAGCAAATGAAAGATATTAATAGAGAACATACAATGTATTTACCTTAATATCATCATATATATATCTAGCAGTTCATGACAAATTTCAAAACTCCGCCATCTCTCTCCACACATCCACCACTGCTGGCGGCTCACCTCCAACAGCTCAACGCTACGTGCTGTTCACATTCAGCTGCCGCGGCCGAACACTACAATGGCAGACAACAATACAAACTATCCACAGACTGCACACAGCACAGCCAGTGATTGTCATACAGAGCACTACGTAACTTTGCCAATAAGAAAACATAAACAGCCTACTTACACATCGTCATTATGAGAGTGCGAGGGTTACAATTAACTGCCGGTAGTGCGTCGGAAACAAACAACTTAATCCCCAGGAGATAGTACATCAGGTCACCGTAGTCGCTTTAGTTGCTCGGAAGGAAGTCACCTGGAGCGTGAGTTTTTGATTCCGGACGCAATTTTTGAGTTCCATGGTCATTATGAGTATGCGAGGATCACAATTAACTGTCAGTTGTGCGTTGGAAACAAGACACAAGATCTCCAAGAGGACGTACATCTGGTCACCGTAGCCTCGTTAATTGCTCAGAAGGAAGTCAGCTGGAGACTGAATTATTGAATCGCGAAGCAATTTGCGCGCTTCATTGTCATTATGAGGGTACAAGGGTTACAACTAATACGCAGTGGTACGTCGAAAACAAGAAATTTGCCTCCGGGAGGAATGTAAAACCTGTGACAGTAGAACCATTAGGTGCTTGGAGAAAAGTCGTCTCAAAAATGGAATCGCGACGCAATTAGTGCGTTCCATCGTAATTATGAGTGTGCGAATGTAACAATTAACTGAAGGTAGTGCGTCTGAATCAAGCAACTTAATCCCCAGGAGAACGTACATCAAGGCACCGTAGCTGCTTGAGTTGCTCGGAAAGAAGTCACCTGGAGAGTAGTTTTTGATTCGGGACGCGATTTCTGAGTTCCATGGTCATTATGAGTATGCGAGCGTCACAATTATCTGTCAGTTGTGCGTCGGAAACAAGCTCACTGACCCCCAGGAGGACGTACATCTGGTCACCATAGCCTCGCTAATTGCTCGGAAAGAAATTAGCTGGAGACTGAATCATTGAATCGCAATGCAATTTGCGCGCTTCATTGTCATTACCAGGTTACAAGTAATACCCAGTGGTACGTTGAAAACAATAAATTTGCCTCCGAGCGGAATGTAAAACCTGTGACAGTAGAACCATTAGGTGCTTGGAGAAGAGTCGTCTCAAAAATGGAATCGCGACGCAATTTGTGCGTACCATCGTCATTATGAGAGTGCGAGGGATACAATTAACTGCCGCTAGTGCGTCGGAAACAAGAAATACCCAGGAGAACGTTCATCAGGTCACCATAACTGTTTTAGTTGCTCGGAATGAAGTCAGCTGGAGAGTGAGTTTTTTTATTCGGGACGCAATTTTTGACTTCCATGCTCATCATGAGGGTGTGACGGTCACAATTAACTGTCAGTTGTGCGTTGGAAACAAGCAACAAGACCCACAGGAGGACTTACATCTGGTCACCGTAGCCTTGTTAATTGCTCGGAAAGACGTCAGCTGGGGGCTGAATTATTGAATCGCGAGGCAATTTGTGTGTTCCATCGTCATTATGAGACTTCGAAGGTTACAATTATTTGCCGGTAGTGCGTCGGAAACAAGCAACTTAATCCCCAGGAGAACGTACGTCAGGTCACCGTTGCCGCTTTAGTTGCTCGGAATGAAGTCACCTGGAGAGAGAGTTTTTGATTCGGGACGCATTTTTTGAGTTCCATGGTCATTATGAGTATGCGAGGGTCACAATTAACTGCCGGTAGTGCGTCGGAAACAAGCAACAAGTCCTCCAGGAGGACCTACATCTGGTCAGCGTAGTCTCGTTGATTGCTCGGAAAGAAGTCAGATGGAGACTGACTTATTGAATCGCGATGCAATTTGCGCGCTTCATTGTCATTATGAGGGTACAAGGGTTAAACTAATACTAACTGGTACGTCGAAAACAATAAATTTGCCTCCGAGAGTAATGTAAAACCTGTGACAGTAGAACCATTAAGTGCTTGGAGAAAAGTCGTCTCAAAAATGAAATGGCGAGGCAATTTGTGCGTTCCATCGTCATTATGAGAGTGCGAGGGTTATAATTAACTGCCGGTAGTGCGTCGGAAACAAGCAACTTCATCCCCAGGAGAACGTACATCAGGTCACTGTAGCCGTACATCGGTTTACCAAAGCCGCTTTAGTTGCTCGGAATGAAGTTGTTGTGGCGTAACAAGACAGCTACGCCACACTGAAGTAGCCGAAAGGCACGCGTAATCTCTTGTAGGCTAGATAGAGGTCTGAAACAGGATACGTAATGAATGGTAGCAAGAAAAGTACGTAGCTGCTATAATACTTAACTTTTAATTCGTCATTGGTTTACAACGTTCTTGATGAGACATTTCATACGATAACTATCAAACTATGTAAGGCTAATGGCGCCTTGCTAGGTCGTAGCCATGAACTTAGCTGAAGGCTATTCTAACTGTCTCTCGGCAAATGAGAGAAAGGCTTCGTCAGTGTAGTCGCTAGCAACGTCGTCGTACAACTGGGGCCGAGTGCTAGTCCGTATCTCGAGCCCTGCCTTGTGGTGACGCTCGGTCTGCGATCACACAGTGGCAACACGCGGGTCCGACATGTACTAAATGGACCGCGGCCGATTTAAGCTACCACCTAGCAAGTGTGGTGTCTGGCTGTGACGTTAAATTCCTCCCCCGCAAATCGGCGAACGGTCGTGTGATAAGGCTTCCGCCCGCCGTGGGGAGGACCCCATGTTGACGTATGCGATGAGGTGGGGAGCCTAACAACAGGCGAGGTCGTGCCACCCGCACCCGGCCATTCGGTCCGAGGGGAGCTAGGAAACGCCTGAAAACCTAGTCCAGGGTGCACGTCAACATGCGGTGTATGCGCCCGTAAAGAGACAGGATGGGCCGAAGGGTCGAACTCCATTGCGTCGGGGTACCCGACGCGCGATGACGTCATGTGGTCCAGAGCGGGCAAGAGTTCCATGGCGGGGGACAGCTGGTCACGGGAAGCGATCGGCGGCGCGTGACCCAGGGAGGCGCTTGGCGGTTGCAGCGAAGCGTCGTATGCGGGCGGCGCCGGCGGAAGAACAGGCGGCGGCGGCGGTGGCGGCGGCTTCTGCGGCGCGTCGCCATGGGGCAAAATGGAAGGCATCGTCGGTAACACCTGGGGATGAGGCGAGCCAGTAGATGGGTCCCCAGGGCGCTGACCGGACGGCACCGTCGCTGAAAGCAGACGGGGAGCGGCAGAACCCATGCGACGACAGAGGCGCAGCTGATTGAGGTGCCGACGCACCTCACCAGAGGCCCCCAAAACCAAATACATCGCGCGGCCGAGGCAGCGAAGAATGCGCCCTGCGAGCCAACGCCGTGAACCTCGATAGTTGCGATAGAATACAACGTCGCCTGCAGCAAAAGCAGGAGCTTGCCGCTGCACAGGAACCTGATGCGGCGGATGCAGCAAAGACATCAAGGTTCGATGAGGACGACCGTGGAGCAACTCAGCCGGCGAGCGACCATCTCGGGGCTGAGAGCGATACGATGACAAAAAGAGCAACAAAGCGTCCTCCCGAGAATGCGACTCTTTCAATTTCAACATCTGTGACTTGAAAGTCACGACCAACCGTTCAGCGGTACCGTTTGACTGAGGCGAAAACGGCGCGGATGTCAGATGTTGAATACCATTGGCCCGGCAGAATGACTGAAATTCTGCGGACATGAATTGTGGGCCATTTTCGGAAACAATAGTCTGCAGAAGACGTTCAATGCAAAAGATAGCAGACAACGCTTGGATGGTGGCAGAGGACGTCGTGGAAGATATCCGGACAACAAAAGGAAAATTACTGAAGGCATCTACCAGAACCAACCATCGAGCAGTCCAGAATGGACCAGCAAAGTCGATGTGCAAGCGTTGCCAAGGGGAAGTGGCTTTTGGCCATGCAAAGACTTTCCGTGGCGGTGCGGATTGGTGTTCGACACACGCCATGCAAGAAGAACACAATATTTGTAATCGCAGCATCGATTCCGAACCAAGTACAGTGCTGACGAGCAAGTTGTTTCGTACGTACTATGCCCCAATGTCCTTGGTGAAGAAGCCGTAAGACAGAGGACTGTAACGAATGTGGGACCACGACTCTGGACTGATCATTATCAGAACGCAACAACAAAACACCACGTCGAACAAAAAGTCTCTCCTTGTGAGCAAAAAATCGGCGAACCAACGGATTCTTGATCCGAGACTTTGACAAAGGCCATTGCGTAGCAACAAAACGCAAAACGGTAGCAAGGACAGGGTCAGCAGCTGTGGCTGTAGCTACACGACGAAAATTAATCGGAAACGATTCGACCACTTCATCGGTTTCCGCATCAATGAACATGCAAGCAAGTTCGGAAGAATAGAATGCTTTATCCTCAGCAACAGGCAAACGGGACAACGCATCAGCGTTTCCGTGCTTAGCAGTGGACCGATACAAGATATCGTAGCGGTACTGCGAGAGGAAAATAGACCAGCGAATGAATTTCTGCTCTGTACGCGAAGGTACAGGCTTGTTCGGATGAAAAAGCGATGTCAAAGGTTTGTGGTCTGTGATGATGGTAAAGTGACGACCATACAAGAAATCATGGAACTTAGTAACACCAAACACGAGAGCCAAAGCTTCTTTCTCTATCTGTGAAGAATTTCGTTGCGCAGACGAGAGCAATTTGGACGCAAAGGCAACAGGGCGATCATGCGATCCATCTTTGTGCGCAAGCACAGCACCGATCCCTAAATCCGATGCATCTACCATCAACAAAAGGGGTTTCTGGGGATCGAATGGCGTAAGGCAAGTATTTGAAAGCAACGCCGATTTCAACTGGCGAAAGGCGCGTTCGCATTCCGTCGTCCAGACGAATGGAACACCCTTACGGCGTAAGCTATGAAGCGGAGCTGAAATGGAAGAGGCATTGCGCACATTCACTCACACCTTGTGATTCTAAATCGTTTAATGTTCTTGCGACCTCATCACGCAATGCGTGAGGAACAATGCGCGCTCTGAAAAATTACGGTTGCGCGTTGACTTTCAGTTCTAAATGTGCTTCATAGTTTTTAGCGCAACCAAGGCCCGGTGCAAAAATGTCTGCAAATTCTTCACATAGCCAAGAAACACTGTCTGAAGGCACAGTCTGATTCACTGATAGGACCTGATTTACGATAGACATGTTAAACAATTGAAATAAATCTAAACCAAACAAGTTCACTGCAGTAGAAGAACGAAGAACGTAAAATGACACAAGTTTTGTTTGTCCCTTGTATGTTGCAAGAAGAGTGCACTGTCCTAACACAGGGATCTGCTGTCCTGAATATGTAGTGAGCTTAACAGTTGCGGCACGCAACGGAGGTTTGCCCAGTTGTTTGTACGTGTCGTGATTGAGCAATGAAACTGCAGCTCCGGTATCGAGCTGGAATGGTATGACCTTGCCATTAAAGTCCAAATCTACAAAAAGTTTATTGTTCTGCTGACGACAAGAGCGACTGTCTCGTGCAATTTGAACTGATACAGGTACAGCATCACTTGCTAATTGACGTGATTTCCGGCGACGTCGACGCATACTTTGTGTGGGATGAACACACTCACTGTTAGAGACAGTGGCACTGGACGAAGTGGAATTAACTACATGAATGTCCATGGGCGAAGGTACACGAGCCTGAGTGTCCTTGGTTCGATTCCGGCGCGAAGCACAGGGCCTGGAATGATTAAGAGTGTCTGATCTGAGCTTTTTCTGGCAAACACTTTGAACATGTCCTTTCCTATTACAGAAAAAGCAAATAGCTTGGCGTGACGGGCAATTTTCACGCAAATGTCTAGTAGCACACCGCGGGCATGATTTCACTGCATGTGTATGCTGTCGCGGAACACCTGGTTTAGAGCGTGGCGGCAGCTGCGCGGACGTGCGCGAGGGCAGGTTACCGGGCCGCGCAGCGCGCCTGGCAGGCTGGTTAATGTGACACACGGCCGGCGGAGTTTCAAATGATTCCTGAGCAAAGTCAAGTGTGTCTTGCCTATCCAAAATGTCTATCAATTGTTGAAGGGAAGGATTAACTAGTTTCAAAATCTGTTCCCGTATGCGAACATCAGAAACGTTCTGTGCAATTGCATCACGTACCATTGTATCTGAATAAGGGAGTCCACATTCACACTCAAAAGCACAATCCCTTGTAAGGCCTTGCAATGTTGCAACCCACTCCATATTAGTTTGACCGGCCGTACGTTTTGTACGAAAGAAAGTATACCTTTTTGCAACGACATTAACTGTTTCTTTGAAATAGGCATCCCATGCCGACAAAATTTCTTCATAGGACAGAGTTGCTACGTCGCATCGGGGAAACAATTTCACTATCACACAGTATGTTTGCACCCCTACACACGCCAATAAATGAGGCTGCCGCTCGTTACCTTGAATTCTGTAGCCGGCGAGATGAAATCCAAATTGGCGTGACCACTCAGTCCATGTCTCTTGCACCGCGTAAAAACTGCGAAACGGCGGTGCAATTGCAAGTTGTGGCTGGGGTAGCGATGAAGCGGCGGTGGCCGCATCGTGTTGCAGTGCACGTTGACCCTGGACGAGCTGTCCAAGGGCATCTGCGTCTGCTGATTCTGCAAGCGATAAAATTCGGACAGTACATCTGGCGAAGCCATGACACAAGTAAATGTAAGCAATTAGAAAGAACAAGACCCTTTCCGTTGACTCGTCGCCAACTGTTGTGGTGTAACAAGACAACTACGCCACACTGAAGTAGCCGAAAGGCACGCGTAACCTCACGTAGACTAGATAGAGGTCTGAAACAGGATACGTAATGAATGGTAGCAAGAAAAGTACGTAGCTGCTATAATACTTAACTTTTAATCAGTCATTGGTTTACAACGTTCTTGATGAGACATTTCATACGATAACTATCAAACTATGTAAGGCTAATGGCGCCTTGCTAGGTCGTAGCCATGAACTTAGCTGAAGGCTATTCTAACTGTCTCTCGGCAAATGAGAGAAAGGCTTCATCAGTGTAGTCGCTAGCAAGGTCGTCGTACAACTGAGGCCGAGTACTAGTCCGTATCTCGAGCCCTGCCTTGTGGAGGCGCTCGGTCTGCGATCACACAGTGGCGACACGCGGGTCCGACATGTACTAAATGGACCACGGCCGATTTAAGCTACCACCTAGCAAGTGTGGTGTCTGGCGGTGACACCACAGAAGTCACCTGGAGAGTGAGTTTTTGATTCGGGACGCAATTTTTGAGTTCCATGGTCATTATGAGTATGCGAGGGTCACAATTAACTGTCAGTTGTGTGGCGGAAACCAGCAAGAAGACCCCCAAGAGGACGTACATCTGGTCACCGTTGCATCCTTAATTGCTCGGAAAGAAGTCAGCTGGAGACTGACTTACTGTTTCGCAATGCAATTTGCGCGCTTCATGGTCATTATGAGGTTACAAGGGTTACAACAAATATTCAGTGCTACGTCGAAAACAAGAAATTTGCCTCCGAGAGTAATGTAAAACCTGCGACAGTAGACCCATTAAGCGCTTGGAGAAAAGTCGTCTAAAAAAAGGAATTGCGACGCAATTTGTGCATTCCTTCGTCATAATGAGAGTGCTATGGTTACAATTAACTGCTGGTAGTGCGTCGGAAACAAGCAACTAAATCCCCAGGAGAACGTACATCAGGTCACCGTAGGCGCTTTAGTTGCTCGAAAAGAAGTCACCTGGAGAGTGAGTTGTTGATTCGGGACGAAATTTTTGAGTTGAATGGTCATTATGAGTAAACGAGGGTCACAATTATCTGTCTGTTGTGTGTCGGAAACAAGCAACAAGACCCCCAGGAGGACGTACATCGGGTCACCGTAGTCTCATTAATTGCTCGGAAACAAGTCAGCTGGAGACTGAAATATTGAATCGCGATGCATTTTGCGCCCTTCATTGCCATTATGAGGGTACAAGGGTTACAACTAATACACAGTGGTACGTCGAAAACAATGAATTTGCTTCCGAGAGGAAGGTAAAACATGTGGAAGTAGAACCATAAGGTGCATGAAAAAAAGTCGTCTCAAAAATGGAATCGCGACGCAATTTTTGCGTTCCATCGTCATTATGAGACTGCGAGGGGTACAATTAACAGCCGGAGTGCGTCGCAAACAAGCAACTTCATCCCCAGGAGAACGTACATCAGGTCACCGTAGTCGCTTTAGTTGCTCGGAAGAAAGTCACCTGGAGAGTGAGTTGTTGATTCGGGACGAAATTTTTGAGATTCATGGTCATTATGAGTATACGAGGGTCACAATTAACTGTCAGTTGTGCGGCGGAAACCAGCAGCACGACCCCCAGGAGGACGAACATCTGGTACCCGTTGCGCCCTTCATTGCTCGGAAAGAAGTCATCTGGAGACTGACTTACTGTATCGCGATTCAATTTGCGCGCTTCATTGTCATTATGAGTGTACAAGGGTTACAACTAATACTCAGTGCTACGTCGAAAACAATAAATTTGCCTCCGAGAGGAATGTAAAACATGTGGTAGTAGAACCATTAAGTGCTTGAAGAAAAGTTGTCTCAAACCTATAATCGCGACGCAATTTGTGCGTTCCATCTTCATTATGAGAGTGCGAGGGTTACAATTAAGTGCCGGTAGTCCGTTGGAAACAAGCAACATAATCCCCAGGAGAACGTACATCAGGTGACCGTAGCCGCTTTAGTTGCTCAGAAAGTAGTCACCTGGAGAGTGAGTTTTTGATTCGGGACGCAATATTTGAGTTCCGTGGTCATGATGGTATGCGAGGGTCACAATTAACTGTCAGTGGTGCGTCGAAAACAAACAACAAGACCATCAGGAGGACATACTTCTGGTCACCGTAGCCTCGTTAATAGCTTGGAAAGAAGTCAGCTGGTGACTGAAATATTGAATCGCGATGCAATTTGCGCCCTTCATTGTCATTATGAGTGTACAAGGGTTACAACTAATACTCTGTGCTACGTCGAAAACAATAAATTTGCCTCCGAGAGGAATGTAAAACATGTGGTAGTAGAACCATTAAGTGCTTGAACAAAAGTTGTCTCAAAACTATAATCGCGACGCAATTTGTGCGATCCATCTTCATTATGAGAGTGCGAGGGTTACAATTAACTGCCGGTAGTCCGTTGGAAACAAGCAACATAATCCCCAGGAGAACGTACATCAGGCGACCGTAGCCGCTTTAGTTGCTCGGAAAGTAGTCACCTGGAGAGTGAGTTTTTGATTCGCGACGCAATATTTGAGTTCCGTGGTCATGATGAGTATGCGAGGGTCACAATTAACTGTCAGTGGTGCGTCGAAAACAAGCAACAAGACCATCAGGAGGACATACTTCTGGTCACCGTAGCCTCGTTAATAGCTTGGAAACAAGTCAGCTGGTGACTGAAATATTGAATCGCGATGCAACTTGCGCCCTTCATTGTCATTATGAGTGTACAAGGGTTACAACTAATACTCAGTGCTACGTCGAAAACAATAAATTTGCCTCCGAGAGGAATGTAAAACATGTGGTAGTAGAACCATTAACTGCTTGAACAAAAGTTGTCTCAAAACTATAATCGCGACGCAATTTGTGCGTTCCATCTTCATTATGAGAGTGCGAGGGTTACAATTAACTGCCGGTAGTCCGTTGGAAACAAGCAACATAATCCCCAGGAGAAAGTACATCAGGTCACCGTAGCCGCTTTAGTTGCTCGGAAAGAAGTCACCTGGAGAGTGAGATTTTGATTCGGGACGCAATATTTGTGTTCCGTGGTCATGGTGAGTATGCGAGGGTCACAATTAACTCTCAGTTGTGCGTCGGAAACAAGCAACAAGACCATCAGGAGGACATACATCTGGTCACCGTAGCCTCGTTAATTGCTCGGAATGAAGTCAGGTGGTGACTGAAATATTGAATCGCGATGCAATTTGCGCCCTTAATTGTCATTATGAGTGTACAAGGGTTACAACTAATACTCAGTGCTACGTCGAAAACAATAAATTTGCCTCCGAGAGGAATGTAAAACATGTGGTAGTAGAACCATTAAGTGCTTGAACAAAAGTTGTCTCAAACTATAATCGCGACGCAATTTGTGCGTTCCATCTTCATTATGAGAGTGCGAGGGTTACAATTAACTGCCGGTAGTCTGTTGGAAACAAGCAACATAATCCCCAGGAGAACGTACATCAGGTCACTGTAGCCGCTTTAGTTGCTCGGAAAGAAGTCACCTGGAGAGTGAGATTTTGACTCGGGACGCAATTTTTGTGTTCCGTGGTCATGATGAGTATGCGAGGGTCACAATTAACTCTCAGTTGTGCGTCGGAAACAAGCAACAAGACCATCAGGAGGACATACATCTGATCACCGTAGCCTCGTTAATTGCTCGGAAAGAAGTCAGCTGGTGACTGAAATATTGAATCGCGATGCAATTTGCGCCCTTCATTGTCATTATGAGTGTACAAGGGTTACAACTAATACTCAGTGCTACGTCGAAAACAATAAATTTGCCTCCGAGAGAAATGTAAAACATGTGGTAGTAGAACCATTCAGTGCTTGAAGAAAAGTTGTCTCAAAACTATAATCGCGACGCAATTTGTGCGATCCATCGTCATTATGAGAGTGCGAGGGTTACAATTAACTGCCGGTAGTCCGTTGGAAACAAGCAACATAATCCCCAGGAGAACGTACATCAGTTGACCGTAGCCGCTTTAGTTACTCGGAAAGAAGTCACCTGGAGAGTGAGTTTTTGATTCGCGACGCAATATTTGAGTTCCGTGGTCATGATGAGTATGCGAGGGTCACAATTAACTGTCAGTTGTGTGTCGGAAACAAGCAACAAGACCATCAGGAGGACATACATCTGGTCACCGTAGCCTCGTTAATTGCTCGGAAAGAAGTCAGCTGGTGACTGAAATATTGAATCGCGATGCAATTTGCGCCCTTCATTGTCATTATGAGTGTACAAGGGTTACAACTAATACTCAGTGCTACGTCGAAAACAATAAATTTGCCTCCGAGAGGAATGTAAAACATGTGGTAGTAGAACCATTAAGTGCTTGAAGAAAAGTTGTCTCAAACCTATAATCGCAACGCAATTTGTGTGTTCCATCTTCATTATGAAAGTGCGAGGGTTACAATTAAGTGCCGGTAGTCCGTTGGAAACAAGCAACATAATCCCCAGGAGAACGTATATCAGGTGACCGTAGCCGCTTTAGTTGCTCGGAAAAAAGTCACCTGGAGAGTGAGTTCTTGATTCGGGACGCAATATTTGAGTTCCGTGGTCACGATGAGTATGCGAGGGTCACAATTAACTGTCAGTGGTGCGTCGGAAACAAGCAACAAGACCATCAGGAGGATATACATCTTATCACCGTAGCCTCGTTAATTGCTCGGAAAGATGTCAGCTGGTGACTGAAATATTGAATCGCGATGCAATTTGCGCCTTCATTGTCATTATGAGTGTACAAGGGTTACAACTAATACTCAGTGCTACGTCGAAAACAATAAATTTGCCTCCGAGATGAATGTAAAACATGTGGTAGTAGAACCATTAAGTGCTTGAAGAAAAGTTGGCTCAAACCTATAATCACGACGCAATTTGTGCGTTCCATCTTCATTATGAGTGTGCGAGGATTACAATTAAGTGCCGGTAGTCCGTTGGAAACAAGCAACATAATCCCCAGGAGAACGTACATCAGGTCACCGTAGCCGCTTTAGTTGCTCGGAAAGAAGTCACCTGGAGAGTGAGTTTTTGATTCGGGACGCAATATTTGAGTTCTGTGGTCATGATGAGTATGCGAGGGTCACAATTAACTCTCAGTTGTGCGTCGGAAACAAGCAACAAGACCATCAGGAGGACATACATCTGGTCACCGTAGCCTCGTTAATTGCTCGGAAAGAAGTCAGCTGGTGACTGAAATATTGAATCGCGATGCACTTTGCGCCCTTCATTGTCATTATGAGTGTACAAGGGTTACAACTAATACTCAGTGCTACGTCGAAAACAATAAATTTGCCTCCGAGAGGAATGTAAAACATGTGGTAGTAGAACCATTAAGTGCTTGAAGAAAAGTTGTCTCAAAACTATAATCGCGACGCAATTTGTGCGATCCATCTTCATTATGAGAGTGCGAGGGTTACAATTAACTGCCGGTAGTCCATTGGAAACAAGCAACATAATCCCCAGGAGAACGTACATCAGGTGACCATAGCCGCTTTAGTTACTCGGAAAGAAGTCACCTGGAGAGTGAGTTTTTGATTCGCGACGCAATATTTGAGTTCCGTGGTCATGATGAGTATGCGAGGGTCACAATTAACTGTCAGTTGTGTGTCGGAAACAAGCAACAAGACCATCAGGAGGACATACATCTGGTCACAGTAGCCTCGTTAATTGCTCGGAAAGAAGTCAGCTGGTGACTGAAATATTGAATCGCGATGCAATTTGCGCCCTTCATTGTCATTATGAGTGTACAAGGGTTACAACTAATACTCAGTGCTACGTCGAAAACAATAAATTTGCCTCCGAGAGGAATGTAAAACATGTGGTAGTAGAACCATTAAGTGCTTGAAGAAAAGTTGTCTCAAACCTATAATCGCAATGCAATTTGTGCGTTCCATCTTCATTATGAAAGTGCGAGGGTTACAATTAAGTGCCGGTAGTCCGTTGGAAACAAGCAACATAATCCCCAGGAGAACGAACATCAGGTGACCGTAGCCGCTTTAGTTGCTCGGAAAGAAGTCACCTGGAGAGTGAGTTTTTGATTCGGGACGCAATATTTCAGTTCCGTGGTCACGATGAGTATGCGAGGGTCACAATTAACTGTCAGTGGTGCGTCGGAAACAAGCAACAAGACCATCAGGAGGATATACATCTGATCACCGTAGTCTCGTTAATTGGTCGGAAAGATGTCAGCTGGTGACTGAAATATTGAATCGCGATGCAATTTGCGCCCTTCATTGTCATTATGAGTGTACAAGGGTTACAACTAATACTCAGTGCTACGTCGAAAACAATAAATTTGCCTCCGAGAGGAATGTAAAACATGTGGTAGTAGAACCATTAAGTGCTTGATGAAAAGTTGTCTCAAACCTATAATCGCGACGCAATTTGTGCGTTCCATCTTCATTATGAGAGTGCGAGGATTACGATTAAGTGCCGGTAGTCCGTTGGAAACAAGCAACAAAATCCCCAGGAGAACATACATCAGGTCACCGTAGCCGCTTTAGTTGCTCGGAAAGAAGTCACCTGGAGAGTGAGTTTTTGATTCGGGACGCAATATTTGAGTTCCGTGGTCATGATGAGCATGCGAGGGTCACAATTAACTGTCAGTGGTGCGTCGGAAACAAGCAACAAGACCATCAGGAGGACATACATCTGGTCACCGTATCCTCGTTAATTGCTCGGAAAGAAGTCAGCTGGTGACTGAAATATTGAATCGCGATGCAATTTGCGCCCTTCATTGTCATTATGAGTGTACAAGGGTTACAACTAATACTCAGTGCTACGTCGAAAACAATAAATTTGCCTCCGAGAGGAATGTAAAACATGTGGTAGTAGAACCATTAAGTGCTTGAAGAAAAGTTGTCTCAAAACTATCATCGCGACGCAATTTGTGCGATCCATCTTCATTATGAGAGTGCGAGGGTTACAATTAACTGCCGGTAGTCCGTTGGAAACAAGCAACATAATCCCCAGGAGAACGTACATCTGGTCACCGTAGCCGCTTTAGTTGCCCGGAAAGAAGTCACCTGGAGAGTGAGTTTTTGATTCAGGACGCAATATTTGAGTTCCGTGGTCATGATGAGTATGCGAGGGTCACAATTAACTGTCAGTTGTGCGTCGGAAACAAGCAACAAGACCATCAGGAGGACATACATCTGGTCACCGTAGCCTCGTTAATTGCTCGGAAAGAAGTCAGCTGGTGACTGAAATATTGAATCGCGATGCAGTTTGCGCCCTTCATTGTCATTATGAGTGTACAAGGGTTACAACTAATACTCAGTGCTACGTCGAAAACAATAAATTTGCCTCCGAGAGGAATGTAAAACATGTGGTAGTAGAACCATTAAGTGCTTGAAGAAAAGTTGTCTCAAACCTATAATCGCGACGCAATTTGTGCGATCCATCTTCAATATGAGAGTGCGAGGGTTACAATTAAGTGCCGGTAGTCCGTTGGAAACAAGCAACATAATCCCCAGGAGAACGTACATCAGGTGACCGTAGCCGCTTTAGTTGCTCGGAAAGAAGTCACCTGGAGAGTGAGTTTTTGATTCGGGACGCAATATTTGAGTTCTGTGGTCATGATGTGTATGCGAGGGTCACAATTAACTGTCAGTGGTGCGTCGGAAACAAGCAACAAGATCATCAGGAGGACATACATCTGGTCACCGTAGCCTCGTTAATTGCTCGGAAAGAAGTCAGCTGGTGACTGAAATATTGAATAGCGATGCAATTTGCGCCCTTCATCGTCATTATGAGTGTACAAGGGTTACAACTAATACTCAGTGCTACGTCGAAAACAATAAATTTGCCTCCGAGAGGAATGTAAAACATGTGGTAGTAGAACCATTAAGTGCTTGAAGAAAAGTTGTCTCAAACCTATAATCGCAATGCAATTTTTGTGTTCCATCTTCATTATGAAAGTGCGAGGGTTATAATTAAGTGCCGGTAGTCCGTTGGAAACAAGCAACATAATCCCCAGGAGAACGTACATCAGGTGACCGTAGCCGCTTTAGTTGCTCGGAAAGAAGTCACCTGGAGAGTGAGTTTTTGATTCGGGACGCAATATTTGAGTTCCGTGGTCATGATGAGTATGCGAGGGTCACAATTAACTGTCAGTGGTGCGTCGGAAACAAGCAACAAGACCATCAGGAGGATATACATCTGATCACCGTAGCCTCGTTAATTGCTCGGAAAGATGTCAGCTGGTGACTGAAATATTGAATCGCGATGCACTTTGCGCCCTTCATTGTCATTATGAGTGTACAAGGGTTACAACTAATACTCAGTGCTACGTCGAGGACAATAAATTTGCCTCCGAGAGGAATGTAAAACATGTGGTAATAGAACCATTAAGTGCTTGAAGAAAAGTTGTCTCAAACCTATAATCGCGACGCAATTTGTGCGATCCATCTTCATTATGAGAGTGCGAGGATTACAATTAAGTGCCGGTAGTCCGTTGGAAACAAGCAACATAATCCCCAGGAGAACGTACATCAGGTGACCGTAGCCGCTTTAGTTGCTCGGAAAGAAGTCACCTGGAGAGTGAGTTTTTGATTCGGGACGCAATATTTGAATTCTGTGGTCATGATGAGTATGCGAGGGTCACAATTAACTGTCAGTGGTGCGTCGGAAACAAGCAACAAGATCATCAGGAGGACATACATCTTGTCACCGTAGCCTCGTTAATTGCTCGGAAAGAGGTCAGCTGGTGACTGAAATATTGAATAGCGATGCAATTTGCGCCCTTCATCGTCATTATGAGTGTACAAGGGTTACAACTAATACTCAGTGCTACGTCGAAAACAATAAATTTGCCTCCGAGAGGAATGTAAGACATGTGGTAGTAGAACCATTAAGTGCTTGTAGAAAAGTCGTCTCAAAACTAAAATCGCGACGCAATTTGTGCGTTCCATCTTCATTATGAGAGTGTGAGGGTTACAATTAAGTGCCGGTATTCCGTTGGAAACAAGCAACATAATCCCCAGGAGAACGTACATCAGGTGACCATCGCCGCTTTAGTTGCTCGGAAAGAAGTCACCTGGAGAGTGAGTTTTTGATTCGGGACGCAATATTTGAGTTCCGTGGTCATGATGAGTATGTGAGGGTCACAATTAACTGTCAGTGGTGCGTCAGAAACAAGCAACAAGACCATCAGGAGGACATACATCTGATCACCGTAGCCTCGTTAATTGCTCGGAAAGAAGTCAGCTGGTGACTGAAATATTGAATCGCGATGCAATTTGCGCCCTTCATTGTCATTATGAGTGTACAAGGGTTACAACTAATACTCAGTGCTACGTCGAAAACAATAAATTTGCCTCCGAGAGGAATGTAAAACATGTGGTAGTAGAACCATTAAGTGCTTGAAGAAAAGTTGTCTCAAACCTATAATCGCGACGCAATTTGTGCGATCCATCTTCATTATGAGAGTGCGAGGGTAACAATTAAGTCCGGTAGTCCGTTGGAAACAAGCAACATAATCCCCAGGAGAACGTACATCAGGTGACCGTAGCCGCTTTAGTTGCTCGGAAAGAAGTCACCTGGAGAGTGAGTTTTTGATTCGGGACGCAATATTTGAGTTCCGTGGTCATGATGAGTATGCGAGGGTCACAATTAACTGTCAGTGGTGCGTCGGAAACAAGCAACAAGACCATCAGGAGGACATACATCTGATCACCGTAGCCTCGTTAATTGCTCGGAAAGAAGTCAGCTGGTGACTGAAATATTGAATCGCGATGCAGTTTGCGCTCTTCATTGTCATTATGAGTGTACAAGGGTTACAACTAATACTCAGTGCTACGTCGAAAACAATAAATTTGCCTCCGAGAGGAATGTAAAACATGTGGTAGTAGAACCATTAAGTGCTTGAAGAAAAGTTGTCTCAAACCTATAATCGCGACGCAATTTGTGCGATCCATCTTCATTATGAGAGTGCGAGGGTTACAATTAAGTGCCGGTAGTCCGTTGGAAACAAGCAACATAATCCCCAGGAGAACGTACATCAGGTGACCGTAGCCGCTTTAGTTGCTCGGAAAGAAGTCACCTGGAGAGTGAGTTTTTGATTCGGGACGCAATATTTGAGTTCCGTGGTCATGATGAGTATGTGAGGGTCACAATTAACTGTCAGTTGTGCGTCGGAAACAAGCAACAAGACCATCAGGAGGACATACATCTGGTCACCGTAGCCTCGTTAATTGCTCGGAAAGAAGTCAGCTGGTGACTGAAATATTGAATCGCGATGCAATTTGCGCCCTTCATTGTCATTATGAGTGTACAAGGGTTACAACTAATACTCAGTGCTACGTCGAAAACAATAAATTTGCCTCCGAGAGGAATGTAAAACATGTGGTAGTAGAACCATTAAGTGCTTGAAGAAAAGTTGTTGCAAAACTATAATCGGGACGCAATTTGTGCGTTCCATCTTCATTATGAGAGTGCGAGGGTTACAATTAACTGCCGGTAGTCCGTTGGAAACAAGCAACATAATCCCCAGGAGAACGTACATCAGGTGACCGTAGCCGCTTTAGTTGCTCGGAAAGAAGTCACCTGGAGAGTGTGTTTTTGATTCGGGACGCAATATTTGAGTTCCGTGGTCATGATGAGTATGCGAGGGTCACAATTAACTGTCAGTGGTGCGTCGGAAACAAGCAACAAGATCATCAGGAGGACATACATCTGGTCACCGTAGCCTCGTTAATTGCTCGGAAAGAAGTCAGCTGGTGACTGAAATATTGAATAGCGATGCAATTTGCGCCCTTCATTGTCATTATGAGTGTACAAGGGTTACAACTAATACTCAGTGCTACGTCGAAAACAATAAATTTGCCTCCGAGAGGAATGTAAAACATGTGGTAGTAGAACCATTAAGTGCTTGAAGAAAAGTTGTCTCAAACCTATAATCGCGACGCAATTTGTGTGTTCCATCTTCATTATGAGAGTGTGAGGGTTACAATTAAGTGCCAGTAGTCTGTCGGAAACAAGCAACATAATCCCCAGGAGAACGTACATCAGGTGACTGTAGCCGCTTTAGTTGCTCGGAAAGTAGTCACCTGGAGAGTGAGTTTTTGATTCGCGACGCAATATTTGAGTTCCGTGGTCATGATGAGTATGCGAGGGTCACAATTAACTGTCAGTTGTGTGGCGGAAACCAGCAAGAAGACCCCCAAGAGGACGTACATCTGGTCACCGTTGCATCCTTAATTGCTCGGAAAGAAGTCAGCTGGAGACTGACTTACTGTTTCGTGATGCAATTTGCGCGCTTCATGGTCATTATGAGGTTACAAGGGTTACAACAAATATTCAGTGCTACGTCGAAAACAAGAAATTTGCCTCCGAGAGTAATGTAAAACCTGCGACAGTAGACCCATTAAGCGCTTGGAGAAAAGTCGTCTAAAAAAAGGAATTGCGACGCAATTTGTGCATTCCTTCGTCATAGTGAGAGTGCTATGGTTACAATTAACTGCTGGTAGTGCGTCGGAAACAAGCAACTAAATCCCCAGGAGAACGTACATCAGGTCACCGTAGGCGCTTTAGTTGCTCGAAAAGAAGTCACCTGGAGAGTGAGTTGTTGATTCGGGACGAAATTTTTGAGTTGAATGGTCATTATGAGTAAACGAGGGTCACAATTATCTGTCTGTTGTGTGTCGGAAACAAGCAACAAGACCCCCAGGAGGACGTACATCGGGTCACCGTAGTCTCATTAATTGCTCGGAAACAAGTCAGCTGGAGACTGAAATATTGAATCGCGATGCATTTTGCGCCCTTCATTGCCATTATGAGGGTACAAGGGTTACAACTAATACACAGTGGTACGTCGAAAACAATGAATTTGCTTCCGAGAGGAAGGTAAAACATGTGGAAGTAGAACCATAAGGTGCATGAAAAAAAGTCGTCTCAAAAATGGAATCGCGACGCAATTTTTGCGTTCCATCGTCATTATGAGACTGCGAGGGGTACAATTAACAGCCGGAGTGCGTCGCAAACAAGCAACTTCATCCCCAGGAGAACGTACATCAGGTCACCGTAGTAGCTTTAGTTGCTCGGAAGAAAGTCACCTGGAGAGTGAGTTGTTGATTCGGGACGAAATTTTTGAGATTCATGGTCATTATGAGTATACGAGGGTCACAATTAACTGTCAGTTGTGCGGCGGAAACCAGCAGCACGACCCCCAGGAGGACGAACATCTGGTACCCGTTGCGCCCTTCATTGCTCGGAAAGAAGTCATCTGGAGACTGACTTACTGTATCGCGATTCAATTTGCGCGCTTCATTGTCATTATGAGTGTACAAGGGTTACAACTAATACTCAGTGCTACGTCGAAAACAATAAATTTGCCTCCGAGAGGAATGTAAAACATGTGGTAGTAGAACCATTAAGTGCTTGAAGAAAAGTTGTCTCAAACCTATAATCGCGACGCAATTTGTGCGTTCCATCTTCATTATGAGAGTGCGAGGGTTACAATTAAGTGCCGGTAGTCCGTTGGAAACAAGCAACATAATCCCCAGGAGAACGTACATCAGGTGACCGTAGCCGCTTTAGTTGCTCGGAAAGTAGTCACCTGGAGAGTGAGTTTTTGATTCGCGACGCAATATTTGAGTTCCGTGGTCATGATGGTATGCGAGGGTCACAATTAACTGTCAGTGGTGCGTCGGAAACAAGCAACAAGACCATCAGGAGGACATACTTCTGGTCACCGTAGCCTCGTTAATAGCTTGGAAAGAAGTCAGCTGGTGACTGAAATATTGAATCGCGATGCAATTTGCGCCCTTCATTGTCATTATGAGTGTACAAGGGTTACAACTAATACTCAGTGCTACGTCGAAAACAATAAATTTGCCTCCGAGAGGAATGTAAAACATGTGGTAGTAGAACCATTAAGTGCTTGAACAAAAGTTGTCTCAAAACTATAATCGCGACGCAATTTGTGCGATCCATCTTCATTATGAGAGTGCGAGGGTTACAATTAACTGCCGGTAGTCCGTTGGAAACAAGCAACATAATCCCCAGGAGAACGTACATCAGGCGACCGTAGCCGCTTTAGTTGCTCGGAAAGTAGTCACCTGGAGAGTGAGTTTTTGATTCGCGACGCAATATTTGAGTTCCGTGGTCATGATGAGTATGCGAGGGTCACAATTAACTGTCAGTGGTGCGTCGAAAACAAGCAACAAGACCATCAGGAGGACATACTTCTGGTCACCGTAGCCTCGTTAATAGCTTGGAAACAAGTCAGCTGGTGACTGAAATATTGAATCGCGATGCAACTTGCGCCCTTCATTGTCATTATGAGTGTACAAGGGTTACAACTAATACTCAGTGCTACGTCGAAAACAATAAATTTGCCTCCGAGAGAAATGTAAAACATGTGGTAGTAATACCATTAAGTGCTTGAACAAAAGTTGTCTCAAAACTATAATCGCGACGCAATTTGTGCGTTCCATCTTCATTATGAGAGTGCGAGGGTTACAATTAACTGCCGGTAGTCCGTTGGAAACAAGCAACATAATCCCCAGGAGAAAGTACATCAGGTCACCGTAGCCCCTTTAGTTGCTCGGAAAGAAGTCACCTGGAGAGTGAGATTTTGATTCGGGACGCAATATTTGTGTTCCGTGGTCATGGTGATTATGCGAGGGTCACAATTAACTGTCAGTTGTGCGTCGGAAACAAGCAACAAGACCATCAGGAGGACATACATCTGGTCACCGTAGCCTCGTTAATTGCTCGGAATGAAGTCAGGTGGTGACTGAAATATTGAATCGCGATGCAATTTGCGCCCTTAATTGTCATTATGAGTGTACAAGGGTTACAACTAATACTCAGTGCTACGTCGAAAACAATAAATTTGCCTCCGAGAGGAATGTAAGACATGTGGTAGTAGAACCATTAAGTGCTTGAACAAAAGTTGTCTCAAAACTATAATCGCGACGCAATTTGTGCGTTCCATCTTCATTATGAGAGTGCGAGGGTTACAATTAACTGCCGGTAGTCTGTTGGAAACAAGCAACATAATCCCCAGGAGAACGTACATCAGGTCACTGTAGCCGCTTTAGTTGCTCGGAAAGAAGTCACCTGGAGAGTGAGATTTTGACTCGGGACGCAATTTTTGTGTTCCGTGGTCATGATGAGTATGCGAGGGTCACAATTAACTCTCAGTTGTGCGTCGGAAACAAGCAACAAGACCATCAGGAGGACATACATCTGGTCACCGTATCCTCGTTAATTGCTCGGAAAGAAGTCAGCTGGTGACTGAAATATTGAATCGCGATGCAATTTGCGCCCTTCATTGTCATTATGAGTGTACAAGGGTTACAACTAATACTCAGTGCTACGTCGAAAACAATAAATTTGCCTCCGAGAGAAATGTAAAACATGTGGTAGTAGAACCATTCAGTGCTTGAAGAAAAGTTGTCTCAAAACTATAATCGCGACGCAATTTGTGCGATCCATCTTCATTATGAGAGTGCGAGGGTTACAATTAACTGCCGGTAGTCCGTTGGAAACAAGCAACATAATCCCCAGGAGAACGTACATCAGTTGACCGTAGCCGCTTTAGTTACTCGGAAAGAAGTCACCTGGAGAGTGAGTTTTTGATTCGCGACGCAATATTTGAGTTCCGTGGTCATGATGAGTATGCGAGGGTCACAATTAACTGTCAGTTGTGTGTCGGAAACAAGCAACAAGACCATCAGGAGGACATACATCTGGTCACCGTAGCCTCGTTAATTGCTCGGAAAGAAGTCAGCTGGTGACTGAAATATTGAATCGCGATGCAATTTGCGCCCTTCATTGTCATTATGAGTGTACAAGGGTTACAACTAATACTCAGTGCTACGTCGAAAACAATAAATTTGCCTCCGAGATGAATGTAAAACATGTGGTAGTAGAACCATTAAGTGCTTGAAGAAAAGTTGTCTCAAACCTATAATCACGACGCAATTTGTGCGTTCCATCTTCATTATGAGTGTGCGAGGATTACAATTAAGTGCCGGTAGTCCGTTGGAAACAAGCAACATAATCCCCAGGAGAACGTACATCAGGTCACCGTAGCCGCTTTAGTTGCTCGGAAAGAAGTCACCTGGAGAGTGAGTTTTTGGATTCGGGACGCAATATTTGAGTTCCGTGGTCATGATGAGTATGCGAGGGTCACAATTAACTCTCAGTTGTGCGTCGGAAACAAGCAACAAGACCATCAGGAGGATATACATCTGATCACCGTAGCCTCGTTAATTGCTCGGAAAGATGTCAGCTGGTGACTGAAATATTGAATCGCGATGCAATTTGCGCCCTTCATTGTCATTATGAGTGTACAAGGGTTACAACTAATACTCAGTGCTACGTCGAAAACAATAAATTTGCCTCCGAGAGGAATGTAAAACATGTGGTAGTAGAACCATAAAGTGCTTGAAGAAAAGTTGTCTCAAACCTATAATCGCGACGCAATTTGTGCGTTCCATCTTCATTATGAGAGTGCGAGGATTACGATTAAGTGCCGGTAGTCCATTGGAAACAAGCAACAAAATCCCCAGGAGAACATACATCAGGTCACCGTAGCCGCTTTAGTTGCTCGGAAAGAAGTCACCTGGAGAGTGAGTTTTTGATTCGGGACGCAATATTTGAGTTCCGTGGTCATGATGAGTATGCGAGGGTCACAATTAACTGTCAGTGGTGCGTCGGAAACAAGCAACAAGACCATCAGGAGGACATACATCTGGTCACCGTAGCCTCGTTAATTGCTCGGAAAGAAGTCAGCTGGTGACTGAAATATTGAATCGCGATGCAATTTGCGCCCTTCATTGTCATTATGAGTGTACAAGGGTTACAACTAATACTCAGTGCTACGTCGAAAACAATAAATTTGCCTCCGAGAGGAATGTAAAACATGTGGTAGTAGAACCATTAAGTGCTTGAAGAAAAGTTGTCTCAAAACTATAATCGCGACGCAATTTGTGCGATCCATCTTCATTATGAGAGTGCGAGGGTTACAATTAACTGCCGGTAGTCCATTGGAAACAAGCAACATAATCCCCAGGAGAACGTACATCAGGTGACCGTAGCCGCTTTAGTTACTCGGAAAGAAGTCACCTGGAGAGTGAGTTTTTGATTCGCGACGCAATATTTGAGTTCCGTGGTCATGATGAGTATGCGAGGGTCACAATTAACTGTCAGTTGTGTGTCGGAAACAAGCAACAAGACCATCAGGAGGACATACATCTGGTCACCGTAGCCTCGTTAATTGCTCGGAAAGAAGTCAGCTGGTGACTGAAATATTGAATCGCGATGCAATTTGCGCCCTTCATTGTCATTATGAGTGTACAAGGGTTACAACTAATACTCAGTGCTACGTCGAAAACAATAAATTTGCCTCCGAGAGGAATGTAAAACATGTGGTAGTAGAACCATTAAGTGCTTGAAGAAAAGTTGTCTCAAACCTATAATCGCAATGCAATTTGTGTGTTCCATCTTCATTATGAAAGTGCGAGGGTTACAATTAAGTGCCGGTAGTCCGTTGGAAACAAGCAACATAATCCCCAGGAGAACGTATATCAGGTGACCGTAGCCGCTTTAGTTGCTCGGAAAAAAGTCACCTGGAGAGTGAGTTCTTGATTCGGGACGCAATATTTGAGTTCCGTGGTCACGATGAGTATGCGAGGGTCACAATTAACTGTCAGTGGTGCGTCGGAAACAAGCAACAAGACCATCAGGAGGACATACATCTTATCACCGTAGCCTCGTTAATTGCTCGGAAAGATGTCAGCTGGTGACTGAAATATTGAATCGCGATGCAATTTGCGCCCTTCATTGTCATTATTAGTGTACAAGGGTTACAACTAATACTCAGTGCTACGTCGAAAACAATAAATTTGCCTCCGAGATGAATGTAAAACATGTGGTAGTAGAACCATTAAGTGCTTGAAGAAAAGTTGTCTCAAACCTATAATCACGACGCAATTTGTGCGTTCCATCTTCATTATGAGTGTGCGAGGATTACAATTAAGTGCCGGTAGTCCGTTGGAAACAAGCAACATAATCCCCAGGAGAACGTACATCAGGTCACCGTAGCCGCTTTAGTTGCTCGGAAAGAAGTCACCTGGAGAGTGAGTTTTTGGATTCGGGACGCAATATTTGAGTTCCGTGGTCATGATGAGTATGCGAGGGTCACAATTAACTCTCAGTTGTGCGTCGGAAACAAGCAACAAGACCATCAGGAGGATATACATCTGATCACCGTAGCCTCGTTAATTGCTCGGAAAGATGTCAGCTGGTGACTGAAATATTGAATCGCGATGCAATTTGCGCCCTTCATTGTCATTATGAGTGTACAAGGGTTACAACTAATACTCAGTGCTACGTCGAAAACAATAAATTTGCCTCCGAGAGGAATGTAAAACATGTGGTAGTAGAACCATTAAGTGCTTGAAGAAAAGTTGTCTCAAACCTATAATCGCGACGCAATTTGTGCGTTCCATCTTCATTATGAGAGTGCGAGGATTACGATTAAGTGCCGGTAGTCCGTTGGAAACAAGCAACAAAATCCCCAGGAGAACATACATCAGGTCACCGTAGCCGCTTTAGTTGCTCGGAAAGAAGTCACCTGGAGAGTGAGTTTTTGATTCGGGACGCAATATTTGAGTTCCGTGGTCATGATGAGTATGCGAGGGTCACAATTAACTGTCAGTGGTGCGTCGGAAACAAGCAACAAGACCATCAGGAGGACATACATCTGGTCACCGTAGCCTCGTTAATTGCTCGGAAAGAAGTCAGCTGGTGACTGAAATATTGAATCGCGATGCAATTTGCGCCCTTCATTGTCATTATGAGTGTACAAGGGTTACAACTAATACTCAGTGCTACGTCGAAAACAATAAATTTGCCTCCGAGAGGAATGTAAAACATGTGGTAGTAGAACCATTAAGTGCTTGAAGAAAAGTTGTCTCAAACCTATAATCGCAATGCAATTTGTGCGTTCCATCTTCATTATGAAAGTGCGAGGGTTACAATTAAGTGCCGGTAGTCCGTTGGAAACAAGCAACATAATCCCCAGGAGAACGAACATCAGGTGACCGTAGCCGCTTTAGTTGCTCGGAAAGAAGTCACCTGGAGAGTGAGTTTTTGATTCGGGACGCAATATTTCAGTTCCGTGGTCATGATGAGTATGCGAGGGTCACAATTAACTGTCAGTGGTGCGTCGGAAACAAGCAACAAGACCATCAGGAGGATATACATCTGATCACCGTAGCCTCGTTAATTGCTCGGAAAGATGTCAGCTGGTGACTGAAATATTGAATCGCGATGCAATTTGCGCCCTTCATTGTCATTATGAGTGTACAAGGGTTACAACTAATACTCAGTGCTACGTCGAAAACAATAAATTTGCCTCCGAGAGGAATGTAAAACATGTGGTAGTAGAACCATTAAGTGCTTGAAGAAAAGTTGTCTCAAAACTATAATCGCGACGCAATTTGTGCGATCCATCTTCATTATGAGAGTGCGAGGGTTACAATTAACTGCCGGTAGTCCATTGGAAACAAGCAACATAATCCCCAGGAGAACGTACATCAGGTGACAGTAGCCGCTTTAGTTACTCGGAAAGAAGTCACCTGGAGAGTGAGTTTTTGATTCGCGACGCAATATTTGAGTTCCGTGGTCATGATGAGTATGCGAGGGTCACAATTAACTGTCAGTTGTGTGTCGGAAACAAGCAATAAGACCATCAGGAGGACATACACCTGGTCACAGTAGCCTCGTTAATTGCTCGGAAAGAAGTCAGCTGGTGACTGAAATATTGAATCGCGATGCAATTTGCGCCCTTCATTGTCATTATGAGTGTACAAGGGTTACAACTAATACTCAGTGCTACGTCGAAAACAATAAATTTGCCTCCGAGAGGAATGTAAAACATGTGGTAGTAGAACCATTAAGTGCTTGAAGAAAAGTTGTCTCAAACCTATAATCGCAATGCAATTTGTGCGTTCCATCTTCATTATGAAAGTGCGAGGGTTACAATTAAGTGCCGGTAGTCCGTTGGAAACAAGCAACATAATCCCCAGGAGAACGAACATCAGGTGACCGTAGCCGCTTTAGTTGCTCGGAAAGAAGTCACCTGGAGAGTGAGTTTTTGATTCGGGACGCAATATTTCAGTTCCGTGGTCATGATGAGTATGCGAGGGTCACAATTAACTGTCAGTGGTGCGTCGGAAACAAGCAACAAGACCATCAGGAGGATATACATCTGATCACCGCAGCCTCGTTAATTGCTCGGAAAGATGTCAGCTGGTGACTGAAATATTGAATCGCGATGCAATTTGCGCCCTTCATTGTCATTATGAGTGTACAAGGGTTACAACTAATACTCAGTGCTACGTCGAAAACAATAAATTTGCCTCCGAGAGGAATGTAAAACATGTGGTAGTAGAACCATAAAGTGCTTGAAGAAAAGTTGTCTCAAACCTATAATCGCGACGCAATTTGTGCGTTCCATCTTCATTATGAGAGTGCGAGGATTACGATTAAGTGCCGGTGGTCCGTTGGAAACAAGCAACAAAATCCCCAGGAGAACATACATCAGGTCACCGTAGCCGCTTTAGTTGCTCGGAAAGAAGTCACCTGGAGAGTGAGTTTTTGATTCGGGACGCAATATTTGAGTTCCGTGGTCATGATGAGTATGCGAGGGTCACAATTAACTGTCAGTGGTGCGTCGGAAACAAGCAACAAGACCATCAGGAGGACATACATCTGGTCACCGTAGCCTCGTTAATTGCTCGGAAAGAAGTCAGCTGGTGACTGAAATATTGAATCGCGATGCAATTTGCGCCCTTCATTGTCATTATGAGTGTACAAGGGTTACAACTAATACTCAGTGCTACGTCGAAAACAATAAATTTGCCTCCGAGAGGAATGTAAAACATGTGGTAGTAGAACCATTAAGTGCTTGAAGAAAAGTTGTCTCAAAACTATAATCGCGACGCAATTTGTGCGATCCATCTTCATTATGAGAGTGCGAGGGTTACAATTAACTGCCGGTAGTCCATTGGAAACAAGCAACATAATCCCCAGGAGAACGTACATCAGGTGACCGTAGCTGCTTTAGTTACTCGGAAAGAAGTCACCTGGAGAGTGAGTTTTTGATTCGCGACGCAATATTTGAGTTCCGTGGTCATGATGAGTATGCGAGGGTCACAATTAACTGTCAGTTGTGTGTCGGAAACAAGCAACAAGACCATCAGGAGGACATACACCTGGTCACAGTAGCCTCGTTAATTGCTCGGAAAGAAGTCAGCTGGTGACTGAAATATTGAATCGCGATGCAATTTGCGCCCTTCATTGTCATTATGAGTGTACAAGGGTTACAACTAATACTCAGTGCTACGTCGAAAACAATAAATTTGCCTCCGAGAGGAATGTAAAACATGTGGTAGTAGAACCATTAAGTGCTTGAAGAAAAGTTGTCTCAAACCTATAATCGCAATGCAATTTGTGCGTTCCATCTTCATTATGAAAGTGCGAGGGTTACAATTAAGTGCCGGTAGTCCGTTGGAAACAAGCAACATAATCCCCAGGAGAACGAACATCAGGTGACCGTAGCCGCTTTAGTTGCTCGGAAAGAAGTCACCTGGAGAGTGAGTTTTTGATTCGGGACGCAATATTTCAGTTCCGTGGTCATGATGAGTATGCGAGGGTCACAATTAACTGTCAGTGGTGCGTCGGAAACAAGCAACAAGACCATCAGGAGGATATACATCTGATCACCGTAGCCTCGTTAATTGCTCGGAATGATGTCAGCTGGTGACTGAAATATTGAATCGCGATGCAATTTGCGCCCTTCATTGTCATTATGAGTGTACAAGGGTTACAACTAATACTCAGTGCTACGTCGAAAACAATAAATTTGCCTCCGAGAGGAATGTAAAACATGTGGTAGTAGAACCATAAAGTGCTTGAAGAAAAGTTGTCTCAAACCTATAATCGCGACGCAATTTGTGCGTTCCATCTTCATTATGAGAGTGCGAGGATTACGATTAAGTGCCGGTAGTCCGTTGGAAACAAGCAACAAAATCCCCAGGAGAACATACATCAGGTCACCGTAGCCGCTTTAGTTGCTCGGAAAGAAGTCACCTGGAGAGTGAGTTTTTGATTCGGGACGCAATATTTGAGTTCCGTGGTCATGATGAGTATGCGAGGGTCACAATTAACTGTCAGTGGTGCGTCGGAAACAAGCAACAAGACCATCAGGAGGACATACATCTGGTCACCGTAGCCTCGTTAATTGCTCGGAAAGAAGTCAGCTGGTGACTGAAATATTGAATCGCGATGCAATTTGCGCCCTTCATTGTCATTATGAGTGTACAAGGGTTACAACTAATACTCAGTGCTACGTCGAAAACAATAAATTTGCCTCCGAGAGGAATGTAATACATGTGGTAGTAGAACCATTAAGTGCTTGAAGAAAAGTTGTCTCAAAACTATCATCGCGACGCAATTTGTGCGATCCATCTTCATTATGAGAGTGCGAGGGTTACAATTAACTGCCGGTAGTCCGTTGGAAACAAGCAACATAATCCCCAGGAGAACGTACATCTGGTCACCGTAGCCGCTTTAGTTGCTCGGAAAGAAGTCACCTGGAGAGTGAGTTTTTGATTCAGGACGCAATATTTGAGTTCCGTGGTCATGATGAGTGTGCGAGGGTCACAATTAACTGTCAGTTGTGCGTCGGAAACAAGCAACAAGACCATCAGGAGGACATACATCTGGTCACCGTAGCCTCGTTAATTGCTCGGAAAGAAGTCAGCTGGTGACTGAAATATTGAATCGCGATGCAATTTGCGCCCTTCATTGTCATTATGAGTGTACAAGGGTTACAACTAATACTCAGTGCTACGTCGAAAACAATAAATTTGCCTCCGAGAGGAATGTAAAACATGTGGTAGTAGAACCATTAAGTGCTTGAAGAAAAGTTGTCTCAAAACTATAATCGCGACGCAATTTGTGCGTTCCATCTTCATTATGAGAGTGCGAGGGTTACGATTAAGTGCCGGTAGTCCGTTGGAAACAAGCAACATAATCCCCAGGAGAACGTACATCAGGTGACCGTCGCCGCTTTAGTTGCTCGGAAAGAAGTCACCTGGAGAGTGAGTTTTTGATTCGGGACGCAATATTTGAGTTCCGTGGTCATGATGAGTATGCGAGGGTCACAATTAACTGTCAGTGGTGCGTCGGAAACAAGCAACAAGACCATCAGGAGGACATACGTCTGATCACCGTAGCCTCGTTAATTACTCGGAAAGAAGTCAGCTGGTGCCTGAAATATTGAATCGCGATGCAGTTTGCGCCCTTCATTGTCATTATGAGTGCACAAGGGTTACAACTAATACTCAGTGCTACGTCGAAAACAATAAATTTGCCTCCGAGAGGAATGTAAAACATGTGGTAGTAGAACCATTAAGTGCTTGAAGAAAAGTTGTCTCAAACCTATAATCGCGACGCAATTTGTGCGATCCATCTTCAATATGAGAGTGCGAGGGTTACAATTAAGTGCCGGTAGTCCGTTGGAAACAAGCAACATAATCCCCAGGAGAACGTACATCAGGTGACCGTAGCCGCTTTAGTTGCTCGGAAAGAAGTCACCTGGAGAGTGAGTTTTTGATTCGGGACGCAATATTTGAGTTCCGTGGTCATGATGAGTATGCGAGGGTCACAATTAACTGTCAGTGGTGCGTCGGAAACAAGCAACAAGATCATCAGCAGGACATACATCTGGTCACCGTAGCCTCGTTAATTGCTCGGAAAGAAGTCAGCTGGTGACTGAAATATTGAATAGTGATGCAATTTGCGCCCTTCATCGTCATTATGAGTGTACAAGGGTTACAACTAATACTCAGTGCTACGTCGAAAACAATAAATTTGCCTCCGAGAGGAATGTAAAACATGTGGTAGTAGAACCATTAAGTGCTTGAACAAAAGTTGTCTCAAACCTATAATCGCAATGCAATTTGTGCGTTCCATCTTCATTATGAAAGTGCGAGGGTTACAATTAAGTGCCGGTAGTCCGTTGGAAACAAGCAACATAATCCCCAGGAGAACGTACATCAGGTGACCGTAGCCGCTTTAGTTGCTCGGAAAGAAGTCACCTGGAGAGTGAGTTTTTGATTCGGGACGCAATATTTGAGTTCCGTGGTCATGATGAGTATGCGAGGGTCACAATTAACTGTCAGTGTTGCGTCGGAAACAAGCAACAAGACCATCAGGAGGATATACATCTGATCACCGTAGCCTCGTTAATTGCTTGGTAAGATGTCAGCTGGTGACTGAAATATTGAATCGCGATGCAATTTGCGCCCTTCATTGTCATTATGAGTGTACAAGGGTTACAACTAATACTCAGTGCTACGTCGAAAACAATAAATTTGCCTCCGAGAGGAATGTAAAACATGTGGTAGTAGAACCATTAAGTGCTTGAAGAAAAGTTGTCTCAAACCTATAATCGCAATGCAATTTGTGCGTTCCATCTTCATTATGAAAGTGCGAGGGTTACAATTAAGTGCCGGTAGTCCGTTGGAAACAAGCAACATAATCCCCAGGAGAACGAACATCAGGTGACCGTAGCCGCTTTAGTTGCTCGGAAAGAAGTCACCTGGAGAGTGAGTTTTTGATTCGGGACGCAATATTTCAGTTCCGTGGTCATGATGAGTATGCGAGGGTCACAATTAACTGTCAGTGGTGCGTCGGAAACAAGCAACAAGACCATCAGGAGGATATACATCTGATCACCGTAGCCTCGTTAATTGCTCGGAAAGATGTCAGCTGGTGACTGAAATATTGAATCGCGATGCAATTTGCGCCCTTCATTGTCATTATGAGTGTACAAGGGTTACAACTAATACTCAGTGCTACGTCGAAAACAATAAATTTGCCTCCGAGAGGAATGTAAAACATGTGGTAGTAGAACCATTAAGTGCTTGAAGAAAAGTTGTCTCAAAACTATAATCGCGACGCAATTTGTGCGATCCATCTTCATTATGAGAGTGCGAGGGTTACAATTAACTGCCGGTAGTCCATTGGAAACAAGCAACATAATCCCCAGGAGAACGTACATCAGGTGACCGTAGCCGCTTTAGTTACTCGGAAAGAAGTCACCTGGAGAGTGAGTTTTTGATTCGCGACGCAATATTTGAGTTCCGTGGTCATGATGAGTATGCGAGGGTCACAATTAACTGTCAGTTGTGTGTCGGAAACAAGCAATAAGACCATCAGGAGGACATACACCTGGTCACAGTAGCCTCGTTAATTGCTCGGAAAGAAGTCAGCTGGTGACTGAAATATTGAATCGCGATGCAATTTGCGCCCTTCATTGTCATTATGAGTGTACAAGGGTTACAACTAATACTCAGTGCTACGTCGAAAACAATAAATTTGTCTCCGAGAGGAATGTAAAACATGTGGTAGTAGAACCATTAAGTGCTTGAAGAAAAGTTGTCTCAAACCTATAATCGCAATGCAATTTGTGCGTTCCATCTTCATTATGAAAGTGCGAGGGTTACAATTAAGTGCCGGTAGTCCGTTGGAAACAAGCAACATAATCCCCAGGAGAACGAACATCAGGTGACCGTAGCCGCTTTAGTTGCTCGGAAAGAAGTCACCTGGAGAGTGAGTTTTTGATTCGGGACGCAATATTTCAGTTCCGTGGTCATGATGAGTATGCGAGGGTCACAATTAACTGTCAGTGGTGCGTCGGAAACAAGCAACAAGACCATCAGGAGGATATACATCTGATCACCGTAGCCTCGTTAATTGCTCGGAAAGATGTCAGCTGGTGACTGAAATATTGAATCGCGATGCAATTTGCGCCCTTCATTGTCATTATGAGTGTACAAGGGTTACAACTAATACTCAGTGCTACGTCGAAAACAATAAATTTGCCTCCGAGAGGAATGTAAAACATGTGGTAGTAGAACCATAAAGTGCTTGAAGAAAAGTTGTCTCAAACCTATAATCGCGACGCAATTTGTGCGTTCCATCTTCATTATGAGAGTGCGAGGATTACGATTAAGTGCCGGTGGTCCGTTGGAAACAAGCAACAAAATCCCCAGGAGAACATACATCAGGTCACCGTAGCCGCTTTAGTTGCTCGGAAAGAAGTCACCTGGAGAGTGAGTTTTTGATTCGGGACGCAATATTTGAGTTCCGTGGTCATGATGAGTATGCGAGGGTCACAATTAACTGTCAGTGGTGCGTCGGAAACAAGCAACAAGACCATCAGGAGGACATACATCTGGTCACCGTAGCCTCGTTAATTGCTCGGAAAGAAGTCAGCTGGTGACTGAAATACTGAATCGCGATGCAATTTGCGCCCTTCATTGTCATTATGAGTGTACAAGGGTTACAACTAATACTCAGTGCTACGTCGAAAACAATAAATTTGCCTCCGAGAGGAATGTAAAACATGTGGTAGTAGAACCATTAAATGCTTGAAGAAAAGTTGTCTCAAAACTATAATCGCGACGCAATTTGTGCGATCCATCTTCATTATGAGAGTGCGAGGGTTACAATTAACTGCCGGTAGTCCATTGGAAACAAGCAACATAATCCCCAGGAGAACGTACATCAGGTGACCGTAGCCGCTTTAGTTACTCGGAAAGAAGTCACCTGGAGAGTGAGTTTTTGATTCGCGACGCAATATTTGAGTTCCGTGGTCATGATGAGTATGCGAGGGTCACAATTAACTGTCAGTTGTGTGTCGGAAACAAGCAACAAGACCATCAGGAGGACATACACCTGGTCACAGTAGCCTCGTTAATTGCTCGGAAAGAAGTCAGCTGGTGACTGAAATATTGAATCGCGATGCAATTTGCGCCCTTCATTGTCATTATGAGTGTACAAGGGTTACAACTAATACTCAGTGCTACGTCGAAAACAATAAATTTGCCTCCGAGAGGAATGTAAAACATGTGGTAGTAGAACCATTAAGTGCTTGAAGAAAAGTTGTCTCAAACCTATAATCGCAATGCAATTTGTGCGTTCCATCTTCATTATGAAAGTGCGAGGGTTACAATTAAGTGCCGGTAGTCCGTTGGAAACAAGCAACATAATCCCCAGGAGAACGAACATCAGGTGACCGTAGCCGCTTTAGTTGCTCGGAAAGAAGTCACCTGGAGAGTGAGTTTTTGATTCGGGACGCAATATTTCAGTTCCGTGGTCATGATGAGTATGCGAGGGTCACAATTAACTGTCAGTGGTGCGTCGGAAACAAGCAACAAGACCATCAGGAGGATATACATCTGATCACCGTAGCCTCGTTAATTGCTCGGAAAGATGTCAGCTGGTGACTGAAATATTGAATCGCGATGCAATTTGCGCCCTTCATTGTCATTATGAGTGTACAAGGGTTACAACTAATACTCAGTGCTACGTCGAAAACAATAAATTTGCCTCCGAGAGGAATGTAAAACATGTGGTAGTAGAACCATAAAGTGCTTGAAGAAAAGTTGTCTCAAACCTATAATCGCAATGCAATTTGTGCGTTCCATCTTCATTATGAGAGTGCGAGGATTACGATTAAGTGCCGGTAGTCCGTTGGAAACAAGCAACAAAATCCCCAGGAGAACATACATCAGGTCACCGTAGCCGCTTTAGTTGCTCGGAAAGAAGTCACCTGGAGAGTGAGTTTTTGATTCGGGACGCAATATTTGAGTTCCGTGGTCATGATGAGTATGCGAGGGTCACAATTAACTGTCAGTGGTGCGTCGGAAACAAGCAACAAGACCATCAGGAGGACATACATCTGGTCACCGTAGCCTCGTTAATTGCTCGGAAAGAAGTCAGCTGGTGACTGAAATATTGAATCGCGATGCAATTTGCGCCCTTCATTGTCATTATGAGTGTACAAGGGTTACAACTAATACTCAGTGCTACGTCGAAAACAATAAATTTGCCTCCGAGAGGAATGTAATACATGTGGTAGTAGAACCATTAAGTGCTTGAAGAAAAGTTGTCTCAAAACTATCATCGCGACGCAATTTGTGCGATCCATCTTCATTATGAGAGTGCGAGGGTTACAATTAACTGCCGGTAGTCCGTTGGAAACAAGCAACATAATCCCCAGGAGAACGTACATCTGGTCACCGTAGCCGCTTTAGTTGCTCGGAAAGAAGTCACCTGGAGAGTGAGTTTTTGATTCAGGACGCAATATTTGAGTTCCGTGGTCATGATGAGTGTGCGAGGGTCACAATTAACTGTCAGTTGTGCGTCGGAAACAAGCAACAAGACCATCAGGAGGACATACATCTGGTCACCGTAGCCTCGTTAATTGCTCGGAAAGAAGTCAGCTGGTGACTGAAATATTGAATCGCGATGCAATTTGCGCCCTTCATTGTCATTATGAGTGTACAAGGGTTACAACTAATACTCAGTGCTACGTCGATAACAATAAATTTGCCTCCGAGAGGAATGTAAAACATGTGGTAGTAGAACCATTAAGTGCTTGAAGAAAAGTTGTCTCAAAACTATAATCGCGACGCAATTTGTGCGTTCCATCTTCATTATGAGAGTGCGAGGGTTACGATTAAGTGCCGGTAGTCCGTTGGAAACAAGCAACATAATCCCCAGGAGAACGTACATCAGGTGACCGTCGCCGCTTTAGTTGCTCGGAAAGAAGTCACCTGGAGAGTGAGTTTTTGATTCGGGACGCAATATTTGAGTTCCGTGGTCATGATGAGTATGCGAGGGTCACAGTTAACTGTCAGTGGTGCGTCGGAAACAAGCAACAAGACCATCAGGAGGACATACGTCTGATCACCGTAGCCTCGTTAATTGCTCGGAAAGAAGTCAGCTGGTGCCTGAAATATTGAATCGCGATGCAGTTTGCGCCCTTCATTGTCATTATGAGTGCACAAGGGTTACAACTAATACTCAGTGCTACGTCGAAAACAATAAATTTGCCTCCGAGAGGAATGTAAAACATGTGGTAGTAGAACCATTAAGTGCTTGAAGAAAAGTTGTCTCAAACCTATAATCGCGACGCAATTTGTGCGATCCATCTTCAATATGAGAGTGCGAGGGTTACAATTAAGTGCCGGTAGTCCGTTGGAAACAAGCAACATAATCCCCAGGAGAACGTACATCAGGTGACCGTAGCCGCTTTAGTTGCTCGGAAAGAAGTCACCTGGAGAGTGAGTTTTTGATTCGGGACGCAATATTTGAGTTCCGTGGTCATGATGAGTATGCGAGGGTCACAATTAACTGTCAGTGGTGCGTCGGAAACAAGCAACAAGATCATCAGCAGGACATACATCTGGTCACCGTAGCCTCGTTAATTGCTCGGAAAGAAGTCAGCTGGTGACTGAAATATTGAATAGCGATGCAATTTGCGCCCTTCATCGTCATTATGAGTGTACAAGGGTTACAACTAATACTCAGTGCTACGTCGAAAACAATAAATTTGCCTCCGAGAGGAACGTAAAACATGTGGTAGTAGAACCATTAAGTGCTTGAACAAAAGTTGTCTCAAACCTATAATCGCAATGCAATTTGTGCGTTCCATCTTCATTATGAAAGTGCGAGGGTTACAATTAAGTGCCGGTAGTCCGTTGGAAACAAGCAACATAATCCCCAGGAGAAAGTACATCAGGTGACCGTAGCCGCTTTAGTTGCTCGGAAAGAAGTCACCTGGAGAGTGAGTTTTTGATTCGGGACGCAATATTTGAGTTCCGTGGTCATGATGAGTTTGCGAGGGTCACAATTAACTGTCAGTGTTGCGTCGGAAACAAGCAACAAGACCATCAGGAGGATATACATCTGATCACCGTAGCCTCGTTAATTGCTTGGAAAGATGTCAGCTGGTGACTGAAATATTGAATCGCGATGCAATTTGCGCCCTTCATTGTCATTATGAGTGTACAAGGGTTACAACTAATACTCAGTGCTACGTCGAAAACAATAAATTTGCCTCCGAGAGGAATGTAAAACATGTGGTAGTAGAACCATTAAGTGCTTGAAGAAAAGTTGTCTCAAACCTATAATCGCGACGCAATTTGTGCGATCCATCTTCATTATGAGAGTGCGAGGATTACAATTAAGTGCCGGTAGTCCGTTGGAAACAAGCAACAAAATCCCCAGGAGAACGTACATCAGGTCACCGTAGCCGCTTTAGTTGCTCGGAAAGAAGTCACCTGGAGAGTGAGTTTTTGATTCGGGACGCAATATTTGAGTTCCGTGGTCATGATGAGTATGCGAGGGTCACAATTAACTGTCAGTGGTGCGTCGGAAACAAGCAACAAGACCATTAGGAGGACATACATCTGGTCACCGTAGCCTCGTTAATTGCTCGGAAAGAAGTCAGCTGGTGACTGAAATATTGAATAGCGATGCAATTTGCGCCCTTCATTGTCATTATGAGTGTACAAGGGTTACAACTAATACTCAGTGCTACGTCGAAAACAATAAAGTTGCCTCCGAGAGGAATGTAAAACATGTGGTAGTAGAACCATTAAGTGCTTGAAGAAAAGTCGTCTCAAAACTATAATCGCGACGCAATTTGTGCGTTCCATCTTCATTATGAGAGTGTGAGGGTTACAATTAAGTGCCGGTATTCCGTTCGAAACAAGCAACATAATCCCCAGGAGAACGTACATCAGGTGACCGTCGCCGCTTTAGTTGCTCGGAAAGAAGTCACCTGGAGAGTGAGTTTTTGATTCGGGACGCAATATTTGAGTTCCGTGGTCATGATGAGTATGCGAGGGTCACAATTAACTGTCAGTGGTGCGTCAGAAACAAGCAACAAGACCATCAGGAGGACATACATCTGATCACCGTAGCCTCGTTAATTGCTCGGAAAGAAGTCAGCTGGTGACTGAAATATTGAATCGCGATGCAGTTTGCGCCCTTCATTGTCATTATGAGTGTACAAGGGTTACAACTAATACTCAGTGCTACGTCGAAAACAATATTTTTGCCTCCGAGAGGAATGTAAAACATGTGGTAGTAGAACCATTAAGTGCTTGAAGAAAAGTTGTCTCAAACCTATAATCGCGACGCAATTTGTGCGATCCATCTTCATTATGAGAGTGCGAGGGTTACAATTAAGTCCGGTAGTCCGTTGGAAACAAGCAACATAATCCCCAGGAGAACGTACATCAGGTGACCGTAGCCGCTTTAGTTGCTCGGAAAGAAGTCACCTGGAGAGTGAGTTTTTGATTCGGGACGCAATATTTGAGTTCCGTTGTCATGATGAGTATGCGAGGGTCACAATTAACTGTCAGTGGTGCGTCGGAAACAAGCAACAAGACCATCAGGAGGACATACATCTGATCACCGTAGCCTCGTTAATTGCTCGGAATGAAGTCAGCTGGTGACTGAAATATTGAATCGCGATGCAGTTTGCGCTCTTCATTGTCATTATGAGTGTACAAGGGTTACAACTAATACTCAGTGCTACGTCGAAAACAATAAATTTGCCTCCGAGAGGAATGTAAAACATGTGGTAGTAGAACCATTAAGTGCTTGAAGAAAAGTTGTCTCAAACCTATAATCGCGACGCAATTTGTGCGATCCATCTTCATTATGAGAGTGCGAGGGTTACAATTAAGTGCCGGTAGTCCGTTGGAAACAAGCAACATAATCCCCAGGAGAACGTACATCAGGTGACCGTAGCCGCTTTAGTTGCTCGGAAAGAAGTCACCTGGAGAGTGAGTTTTTGATTCGGGACGCAATATTTGAGTTCTGTGGTCATGATGAGTATGTGAGGGTCACAATTAACTGTCAGTTGTGCGTCGGAAACAAACAACAAGACCATCAGGAGGACATACATCTGGTCACCGTAGCCTCGTTAATTGCTCGGAAAGAAGTCAGCTGGTGACTGAAATATTGAATCGCGATGCAATTTGCGCCCTTCATTGTCATTATGAGTGTACAAGGGTTACAACTAATACTCAGTGCTACGTCGAAAACAATAAATTTGCCTCCGAGAGGAATGTAAAACATGTGGTAGTAGAACCATTAAGTGCTTGAAGAAAAGTTGTTGCAAAACTATAATCGGGACGCAATTTGTGCGTTCCATCTTCATTATGAGAGTGCGAGGGTTACAATTAAGGGCCGGTAGTCCGTTGGAAACAAGCAACATAATCCCCAGGAGAACGTACATCAGGTGACCGTAGCCGCTTTAGTTGCTCGGAAAGAAGTCACCTGGAGAGTGAGTTTTTGATTCGGGACGCAATATTTGAGTTCCGTGGTCATGATGAGTATGCGAGGGTCACAATTAACTGTCAGTGGTGCGTCGGAAACAAGCAACAAGATCATCAGGAGGACATACATCTGGTCACCGTAGCCTCGTTAATTGCTCGGAAAGAAGTCAGCTGGTGACTGAAATATTGAATAGCGATGCAATTTGCGCCCTTCATTGTCATTATGAGTGTACAAGGGTTACAACTAATACTCAGTGCTACGTCGAAAACAATAAATTTGCCTCCGAGAGGAATGTAAAACATGTGGTAGTAGAACCATTAAGTGCTTGAAGAAAAGTTGTCTCAAACCTATAATCGCGACGCAATTTGTGTGTTCCATCTTCATTATGAGAGTGTGAGGGTTACAATTAAGTGCCAGTAGTCTGTCGGAAACAAGCAACATAATCCCCAGGAGAACGTACATCAGGTGACTGTAGCCGCTTTAGTTGCTCGGAAAGTAGTCACCTGGAGAGTGAGTTTTTGATTCGGGACGCAATATTTGAGTTCCGTGGTCATGATGAGTATGCGAGGTTCACAATTAACTGTCAGTGGTGCGTCGGAAACAAGCAACAAGATCATCAGGAGGACATACATCTGATCACCGTAGCCTCGTTAATTGCTCGAAAAGAAGTCAGCTGGTGACTGAAATATTGAATCGCGATGCAATTTGCGCCCTTCATTGTCATTATGAGTGTACAAGGGTTACAACTAATACTCAGTGCAACGTCGAAAACAATAAATTTGCCTCCGAGAGGAATGTAAAACATGTGGTAGTAGAACTATTAAGTTCTTGAACAAAAGTTGTCTCAAAACTATAATCACGACGCAATTTGTGCGTTCCATCTTCATTATGAGAGTGCGAGGGTTACAATTAAGTGCCGGTAGTCCGTTGGAAACAGGCAACATAATCCCCAGGAGAACGTACATCAGGTGACCGTAGCCGCTTTAGTTGCTCGGAAAGAAGTCACCTGGAGAGTGAGTTTTTGATTCGCGACGCAATATTTGAGTTCCATGGTCAAGATGAGTATGCGAGGGTCACAATTAACTGTCAGTTGTGCGTCGGAAACAAGCAACAAGACCATCAGGAGGACATACATCTGGTCACCGTAGCCTCGTTAATTGCTCGGAAAGAGGTCAGCTGGTGACAGAAATATTGAATCGCGATGCAATTTGCGCCCTTCATTGTCATTATGAGTGTACAAGGGTTACAACTAATACTCAGTGCTACGTCGAAAACAATAAATTTGCCTCCGAGAGGAATGTAAAACATGTGGTAGTAGAACCATTAAGTGCTTGAAGAAAAGTTGTCTCAAAACTATAATCGCGACGCAATTTGTGCGTTCCATCTTCATTATGAGAGTGCGAGGGTTACAATTAACTGCCGGTAGTCCGTTGGAAACAAGCAACATAATCCCCAGGAGAACGTACATCAGGTCACCGTAGCTGCTTTAGTTGCTCGGAAAGAAGTCACCTGGAGAGTGAGTTTTTGATTCGGGACGCAATATTTGAGTTCCGTGGTCATGATGAGTATGCGAGGGTCACAATTAACTGTCAGTTGTGCGTCGGAAACAAGCAACGAGACCATCAGGAGGACATACATCTGGTCACCGTAGCCTCGTTAATTGCTCGGAAAGAGGTCAGCTGGTGACTGAAATATTGAATCGCGATACAATTTGCGCCCTTCATTGTCATTATGAGTGTACAAGGGTTACAACTAATACTCAGTGCTACGTCGAAAACAATAAATTTGCCTCCGAGAGGAATGTAAAAAATGTGGTAGTAGAACCATTAAGTGCTTGAAAAAAGTTGTCTCAAAACTATAATCGCGACGCAATTTGTGCGTTCCATCTTCATTATGAGAGTGCGAGGGTTACAATTAACTGCCGGTAGTCCGCTGGAAACAAGCAACATAATCCCCAGGAGAACGTACATCGGGTCACCGTAGCCGCTTTAGTTGCTCGGAAGGAAGTCACCTGGAGAGTGAGTTTTTGATTCGGGACGCAATATTTGAGTTCTGTGGTCTTGATAGTATGCGAGGGTCACAATTAACTGTCAGTGGTGCGTCGGAAACAAGCAACAAGAGCATCAGGAGGACATACATCTGGTCACCGTAGCCTCGTTAATTGCTCGGAAAGAAGTCAGCTGGTGACTGAAATATTGAATCGCGATGCAATTTGCGCCCTTCATTGTCATTATGAGTGTACAAGGGTTACAACTAATACTCAGTGCTACGTCGAAAACAATAAATTTGCCTCCGAGAGGAATGTAAAACATGTGGTAGTAGAACCATTAAGTGCTTCAAGAAAAGTTGTCTCAAAACTATAATCGCGACGCAATTTGTGCGTTCCATCTTCATTATGAGAGCGCGACGGTTACAATTAACTGCTGGTAGTCCGTTGGAAACAAGCAACATAATCCCCAGGAGAACGTACATCAGGTCACCGTAGCTGCTTTAGTTGCTCGGAAAGAAGTAACCTGCAGAGTGAGTTTTTGATTCGGGACGCTATATTTGAGTTCCGTGGCCATGATGAGTATGCGAGGGTCACAATTAACTGTCAGTTGTGCGTCGGAAACAAACAACAAGACCAACAGGAGGACATACATCTGGTCACCGTAGCCTCGTTAATTGCTCGGAAAGAGGTCAGCTGGTGACTGAAATATTGATTCGCGATGCAATTTGCGCCCTTCTTTGTCATTATGAGTGTACAAGGGTTACAACTAATACTCAGTGCTACGTCGAAAATAATAAATTTGCCTCTGAGAGGAATGTAAAACTTGTGGTAGTAGAACCATTAAGTGCTTGAAGAAAAGTTGCCTCAAAACTATAATCGCGACGCAATTTGTGCGTTCCATCTTCATTATGAGAGTGCGAGGGTTACAATTAACTGCCGGTAGTCCGTTGGAAACAAGCAACATAATGCCCAGGAGAACGTACATCAGGTGACCGTCGCCGCTTTAGTTGCTCGGAAAGAAGTCACCTGGAGTGTGAGTTTTTGATTCGGGACGCAATATTTTAGTTCTGTGGTAATGATGAGTATGCGAGGGTCACAATTAACTGACAGTTGTGCGTCGGAAACAAGCAACAAGACCATCAGGAGGACATACATCTGGTCACCGTAGCCTCGTTAATTGCTCGGAAAGAAGTGAGCTGGTGACTGAAATATTGAATCGCAATGCAATTTGCGCCCTTCATCGTCATTATGAGTGTACAAGGGTTACAACTAATACTCAGTGCTACGTCGAAAACAATAAATTTGCCTCCGAGAGGAATGTAAAACATGTGGTAGTAGAACCATTAAGTGCATGAAGAAAAGTTGTCTCAAAACTATAATCGCGACGCAATTTGTGCGTTCCATCTTCATTATGAGAGTGCGAGGGTTACAATTAACTGCCGGTAGTCCGTTGGAAACAAGCAACATAATCCCCAGGAGAACGTACATCAGGTCACCGTAGCTGCTTTAGTTGCTCGGAAAGAAGTCACCTGGAGAGTGAGTTTTTGATTCGGGACGCAATATTTGAGTTCCGTGGTCATGATGAGTATGCGAGGGTCACAATTAACTGTCAGTTGTGCGTCGGAAACAAGCAACGAGACCATCAGGAGGACATACATCTGGTCACCGTAGCCTCGTTAATTGCTCGGAAAGAGGTCAGCTGGTGACTGAAATATTGAATCGCAATACAATTTGCGCCCTTCATTGTCATTATGAGTGTACAAGGGTTACAACTAATACTCAGTGCTACGTCGAAAACAATAAATTTGCCTCCGAGAGGAATGTAAAACATGTGGTAGTAGAACCATTAGGTGCTTGAAAAAAGTTGTCTCAAAACTATAATCGCGACGCAATTTGTGCGTTCCATCTTCATTATGAGCGTGCGAGGGTTACAATTAACTGCCGGTAGTCCGCTGGAAACAAGCAACATAATCCCCAGGAGAACGTACATCGGGTCACCGTAGCCGCTTTAGTTGCTCGGAAAGATGTCACCTGGAGAGTGAGTTTTTGATTCGGGACGCAATATTTGAGTTCCGTGGTCATGATGAGTATGCGAGGGTCACAATTAACTGTCAGTGGTGCGTCGGAAACAAGCAACAAGACCATCAGGAGGACATACATCTGGTCACCGTAGCCTCGTTAATTGCTCGGAAAGAAGTCAGCTGGTGACTGAAATATTGAATCGCGATGCAATTTGCGCCCTTCATTGTCATTATGAGTGTACAAGGGTTACAACTAATACTCAGTGCTACGTCGAAAACAATAAATTTGCCTCCGAGAGGAATGTAAAACATGTGGTAGTAGAACCATTAAGTGCTTCAAGAAAAGTTGTCTCAAAACTATAATCGCGAGGCAATTTGTGCGATCCATCTTCATTATGAGAGTGCGACGGTTACAATTAACTGCCGGTAGTCCGTTGGAAACAAACAACATAATCCCCAGGAGAACGTACATCAGGTCACCGTAGCTGCTTTAGTTGCTCGGAAAGAAGTCACCTGGAGAGTGAGTTTTTGATTCGGGACGCAATATTTGAGTTCCGTGGCCATGATGAGTATGCGAGGGTCACAATTAACTGTCAGTTGTGCGTCGGAAACAAGCAACAAGACCAACAGGAGGACATACATCTGGTCACCGTAGCCTCGTTAATTGCTCGGAAAGAGGTCAGCTGGTGACTGAAATATTGAATCGCGATGCAATTTGCGCCCTTCATTGTCATTATGAGTGTACAAGGGTTACAACTAATACTCAGTGCTACGTCGAAAATAATAAATTTGCCTCTGACAGGAATGTAAAACATGTGGTAGTAGAACAATTAAGTGCTTGAAGAAAAGTTGTCTCAAAACTACAATCGCGACGCAATTTGTGCGTTCCATCTTCATTATGAGAGTGCGAGGGTTACAATTAACTGCCGGTAGTCCGTTGGAAACAAGCAACATTATGCCCAAGAGAACGTACATCAGGTGACCGTCGCCGCTTTAGTTGCTCGGAAAGAAGTCATCTGGTGAGTGAGTTTTTGATTCGCGACGCAATATTTGAGTTCCGTGGTCATGATGAGTATGCGAGGGTCACAATTAACTGTCAGTTGTGCGTCGGAAACAAGCAACAAGACCATCAGGAGGACATACATCTGGTCACAGTTGCCTCGTTAATTGCTCGGAAAGAAGTCAGCTGGTGACTGAAATATTGAATCGCGATGGAATTTGCGCCCTTCATTGTCATTATGAGTGTACAAGGGTTACAACTAATACTCAGTGCTACGTCGAAAACAATAAATTTGCCTCCGAGTGGAATGTAAAACATGTGGTAGTAGAACCATTAAGTGCTTCAAGAAAAGTTGTCTCAAAACTATAATCGCGACGCAATTTGTGCGTTATATCTTCATTATGAGAGTGCGAGGGTTACAATTAAGTGCCGGTAGTCCGTTGGAAACTAGCAACATAATCCCCAGGAGAACGTACATCAGGTGACCAAAGCCGCTTTAGCTGCTCGGAAAGAAGTCACCTGGAGAGTGAGTTTTTGATTCGGGACGCAATATTTGAGTTCCGTGGTCATGATGAGTATGCGAGGGTCACAATTAACTGTCAGTGGTGCGTCGGAAACAAGCAACAAGACCATCAGGAGGACATACATCTGGTCACCATAGCCTCGTTAATTGCTCGGAAAGAGGTCAGCTTGTGACTGAAAAATTGAATCGCGATTCAATTTGCGCCCTTCATTGTCATTATGAGTGTACAAGGGTTACAACTAATACTCAGTGCTTCGTCGAAAACAACAAATTTGCCTCCGAGAGGAATGTAAAACATGTGGTATAGAACCATTAAGTGCTTGAAGAAAAGTTGTCTCAAAACTATAATCGCGACGCAATTTGTGCATTCCATCTTCATTATGAGAGTGCGAGGGTTACGATTAACTGCCGGAAGTCCGTTGGAAACAAGCAACATAATCCCCAGGAGAACGTACATCTGGTGACCATAGCCACTTTAGTTGCTCGGAAAGAAGTCACCTGGAGAGTGAGTTTTTGATTCGGGACGCAATATTTGAGTTCCGTGGTCATGATGAATATGCGAGGGTCACAATTAACTGTCAGTTGTGCGTCGGAAACAAGCAACAAGACCATCAGGAGTACATACATCTGGTCACCGTAGCCTCGTTAATTGCTCGGAAAGAAGTCAGCTGGAGACTGAAATATTGAATCGCGATGCAATTTGCGCCCTTCATTGTCATTATGAGTGTACAAGGGTTACAACTAATACTCAGTGCTACGTCGAAAACAATAAATTTGCCTCCGAGAGGAATGTAAAACATGTGGTAGTAGAACCATTAAGTGCTTGAAGAAAAGTTGTCTCAAAACTATAATCGCGACGCAATTTGCGCATTCCATCTTCATTATGAGAGTGCAAGGGTTACAATTAAGTGCCGGTAGTCCGTTGGAAACAAGCAACATAATCCCCAGGAGAACGTACATCAGGTGACCATAGCCGCTTTAGTTGTTTGGAAAGAAGTCACCTGAGAGTGAGTTTTTGATTCGGGACGCAATATTTGAGTTCCGTGGTCATGATGAGTATGCGAGGGTCACAATTAACTGTCAGTGGTGCGTCGGAAACAAGCAACAAGACCATCAGGAGGACATACATCTGGTCACCGTAGCCTCGTTAATTGCTCGGAAAGAGGTCAGCTGGTGACTGGAATATTCAATCCCGATGCAATTTGCGTCCTTCATTGTCATTATGAGTGTACAAGGGTTACAACTAATACTCAGTGCTACGTCGAAAACAATAAATTTGCCTCCGAGAGGAATGTAAAACATGTGGTAGTAGAACCATTAAGTGCTTGAAGAAAAGTTGTCTCAAAACTATAATGGCGACGCAATTTGTGCGTTCCATCTTCATTATGAGAGTGCGAGGGTTACAATTAACTGCCGGTAGTCCGTTGGAAACAAGCAAAATAATCCCCAGGAGAACGTACATCAGGTGACCGTAGCCGCTTTAGTTGCTCGGCGAGAAGTCACCTGGAGAGTGAGTTTTTGATTCGCGACGCAATATTTGAGTTCCATGGTCATGATGAGTATGCGAGGGTCACAATTAACTGTCAGTTGTGCGTCGGAAACAAGCAACAAGACCATCAGGAGGACATACATCTGGTCACCGTAGCCTCGTTAATTGCTCGGAAAGAGGTCAGCTGGTGACAGAAATATTGAATCGCGATGCAATTTGCGCCCTTCATTGTCATTATGAGTGTACAAGGGTTACAACTAATACTCAGTGCTACGTCGAAAACAATAAATTTGCCTCCGAGAGGAATGTAAAACATGTGGTAGTAGAACCATTAAGTGCTTGAAGAAAAGTTGTCTCAAAACTATAATCGCGACGCAATTTGTGCGTTCCATCTTCATTATGAGAGTGCGAGGGTTACAATTAACTGCCGGTAGTCCGTTGGAAACAAGCAACATAATCCCCAGGAGAACGTACATCAGGTCACCGTAGCTGCTTTAGTTGCTCGGAAAGAAGTCACCTGGAGAGTGAGTTTTTGATTCGGGACGCAATATTTGAGTTCCGTGGTCATGATGAGTATGCGAGGGTCACAATTAACTGTCAGTTGTGCGTCGGAAACAAGCAACGAGACCATCAGGAGGACATACATCTGGTCACCGTAGCCTCGTTAATTGCTCGGAAAGAGGTCAGCTGGTGACTGAAATATTGAATCGCGATACAATTTGCGCCCTTCATTGTCATTATGAGTGTACAAGGGTTACAACTAATACTCAGTGCTACGTCGAAAACAATAAATTTGCCTCCGAGAGGAATGTAAAAAATGTGGTAGTAGAACCATTAAGTGCTTGAAAAAAGTTGTCTCAAAACTATAATCGCGACGCAATTTGTGCGTTCCATCTTCATTATGAGAGTGCGAGGGTTACAATTAACTGCCGGTAGTCCGCTGGAAACAAGCAACATAATCCCCAGGAGAACGTACATCGGGTCACCGTAGCCGCTTTAGTTGCTCGGAAAGAAGTCACCTGGAGAGTGAGTTTTTGATTCGGGACGCAATATTTGAGTTCTGTGGTCTTGATGAGTATGCGAGGGTCACAATTAACTGTCAGTGGTGCGTCGGAAACAAGCAACAAGAGCATCAGGAGGACATACATCTGGTCACCGTAGCCTCGTTAATTGCTCGGAAAGAAGTCAGCTGGTGACTGAAATATTGAATCGCGATGCAATTTGCGCCCTTCATTGTCATTATGAGTGTACAAGGGTTACAACTAATACTCAGTGCTACATCGAAAACAATAAATTTGCCTCCGAGAGGAATGTAAAACATGTGGTAGTAGAACCATTAAGTGCTTGATGAAAAGTTGTCTCAAAACAATAATCGCGACGCAATTTGTGCGTTCCATCTTCATTATGAGAGCGCGACGGTTACAATTAACTGCTGGTAGTCCGTTGGAAACAAGCAACATAATCCCCAGGAGAACGTACATCAGGTCACCGTAGCTGCTTTAGTTGCTCGGAATGAAGTAACCTGCAGAGTGAGTTTTTGATTCGGGACGCTATATTTGAGTTCCGTGGCCATGATGAGTATGCGAGGGTCACAATTAACTGTCAGTTGTGCGTCGGAAACAAACAACAAGACCAACAGGAGGACATACATCTGGTCACCGTAGCCTCGTTAATTGCTCGGAAAGAGGTCAGCTGGTGACTGAAATATTGAATCGCGATGCAATTTGCGCCCTTCTTTGTCATTATGAGTGTACAAGGGTTACAACTAATACTCAGTGCTACGTCGAAAATAATAAATTTGCCTCTGAGAGGAATGTAAAACTTGTGGTAGTAGAACCATTAAGTGCTTGAAGAAAAGTTGTCTCAAAACTATAATCGCGACGCAATTTGTGCGTTCCATCTTCATTATGAGAGTGCGAGGGTTACAATTAACTGCCGGTAGTCCGTTGGAAACAAGCAACATAATGCCCAGGAGAACGTACATCAGGTGACCGTCGCCGCTTTAGTTGCTCGGAAAGAAGTCACCTGGAGTGTGAGTTTTTGATTCGGGACGCAATATTTTAGTTCTGTGGTAATGATGAGTATGCGAGGGTCACAATTAACTGACAGTTGTGCGTCGGAAACAAGCAACAAGACCATCAGGAGGACATACATCTGGTCACCGTAGCCTCGTTAATTGCTCGGAAAGAAGTGAGCTGGTGACTGAAATATTGAATCGCAATGCAATTTGCGCCCTTCATCGTCATTATGAGTGTACAAGGGTTACAACTAATACTCAGTGCTACGTCGAAAACAATAAATTTGCCTCCGAGAGGAATGTAAAACATGTGGTAGTAGAACCATTAAGTGCATGAAGAAAAGTTGTCTCAAAACTATAATCGCGACGCAATTTGTGCGTTCCATCTTCATTATGAGAGTGCGAGGGTTACAATTAACTGCCGGTAGTCCGTTGGAAACAAGCAACATAATCCCCAGGAGAACGTACATCAGGTCACCGTAGCTGCTTCAGTTGCTCGGAAAGAAGTCACCTGGAGAGTGAGTTTTTGATTCGGGACGCAATATTTGAGTTCCGTGGTCATGATGAGTATGCGAGGGTCACAATTAACTGTCAGTTGTGCGTCGGAAACAAGCAACGAGACCATCAGGAGGACATACATCTGGTCACCGTAGCCTCGTTAATTGCTCGGAAAGAGGTCAGCTGGTGACTGAAATATTGAATCGCGATACAATTTGCGCCCTTCATTGTCATTATGAGTGTACAAGGGTTACAACTAATACTCAGTGCTACGTCGAAAACAATAAATTTGCCTCCGAGAGGAATGTAAAACATGTGGTAGTAGAACCATTAAGTGCTTGAAAAAAGTTGTCTCAAAACTATAATCGCGACGCAATTTGTGCGTTCCATCTTCATTATGAGCGTGCGAGGGTTACAATTAACTGCCGGTAGTCCGCTGGAAACAAGCAACATAATCCCCAGGAGAACGTACATCGGGTCACCGTAGCCGCTTTAGTTGCTCGGAAAGATGTCACCTGGAGAGTGAGTTTTTGATTCGGGACGCAATATTTGAGTTCCGTGGTCATGATGAGTATGCGAGGGTCACAATTAACTGTCAGTGGTGCGTCGGAAACAAGCAACAAGACCATCAGGAGGACATACATCTGGTCACCGTAGCCTCGTTAATTGCTCGGAAAGAAGTCAGCTGGTGACTGAAATATTGAATCGCGATGCAATTTGCGCCCTTCATTGTCATTATGAGTGTACAAGGGTTACAACTAATACTCAGTGCTACGTCGAAAACAATAAATTTGCCTCCGAGAGGAATGTAAAACATGTGGTAGTAGAACCATTAAGTGCTTCAAGAAAAGTTGTCTCAAAACTATAATCGCGAGGCAATTTGTGCGATCCATCTTCATTATGAGAGTGCGACGGTTACAATTAACTGCCGGTAGTCCGTTGGAAACAAACAACATAATCCCCAGGAGAACGTACATCAGGTCACCGTAGCTGCTTTAGTTGCTCGGAAAGAAGTCACCTGGAGAGTGAGTTTTTGATTCGGGACGCAATATTTGAGTTCCGTGGCCATGATGAGTATGCGAGGGTCACAATTAACTGTCAGTTGTGCGTCGGAAACAAGCAACAAGACCAACAGGAGGACATACATCTGGTCACCGTAGCCTCGTTAATTGCTCGGAAAGAGGTCAGCTGGTGACTGAAATATTGAATCGCGATGCAATTTGCGCCCTTCATTGTCATTATGAGTGTACAAGGGTTACAACTAATACTCAGTGCTACGTCGAAAATAATAAATTTGCCTCTGACAGGAATGTAAAACATGTGGTAGTAGAACAATTAAGTTCTTGAAGAAAAGTTGTCTCAAAACTACAATCGCGACGCAATTTGTGCGTTCCATCTTCATTATGAGAGTGCGAGGGTTACAATTAACTGCCGGTAGTCCGTTGGAAACAAGCAACATTATGCCCAAGAGAACGTACATCAGGTGACCGTCGCCGCTTTAGTTGCTCGGAAAGAAGTCACCTGGTGAGTGAGTTTTTGATTCGCGACGCAATATTTGAGTTCCGTGGTCATGATGAGTATGCGAGGGTCACAATTAACTGTCAGTTGTGCGTCGGAAACAAGCAACAAGACCATCAGGAGGACATACATCTGGTCACAGTTGCCTCGTTAATTGCTCGGAAAGAAGTCAGCTGGTGACTGAAATATTGAATCGCGATGGAATTTGCGCCCTTCATTGTCATTATGAGTGTACAAGGGTTACAACTAATACTCAGTGCTACGTCGAAAACAACAAGTTTGCCTCCAAGTGGAATGTAAAACATGTGGTAGTAGAACCATTAAGTGCTTCAAGAAAAGTTGTCTCAAAACTATAATCGCCTCGCAATTTGTGCGTTATATCTTCATTATGAGAGTGCGAGGGTTACAATTAAGTGCCGGTAGTCCGTTGGAAACTAGCAACATAATCCCCAGGAGAACGTACATCAGGTGACCAAAGCCGCTTTAGCTGCTCGGAAAGAAGTCACCTGGAGAGTGAGTTTTTGATTCGGGACGCAATATTTGAGTTCCGTGGTCATGATGAGTATGCGAGGGTCACAATTAACTGTCAGTGGTGCGTCGGAAACAAGCAACAAGACCATCAGGAGGACATACATCTGGTCACCATAGCCTCGTTAATTGCTCGGAAAGAGGTCAGCTTGTGACTGAAAAATTGAATCGCGATTCAATTTGCGCCCTTCATTGTCATTATGAGTGTACAAGGGTTACAACTAATACTCAGTGCTTCGTCGAAAACAACAAATTTGCCTCCGAGAGGAATGTAAAACATGTGGTATAGAACCATTAAGTGCTTGAAGAAAAGTTGTCTCAAAACTATAATCGCGACGCAATTTGTGCATTCCATCTTCATTATGAGAGTGCGAGGGTTACGATTAACTGCCGGAAGTCCGTTGGAAACAAGCAACATAATCCCCAGGAGAACGTACATCTGGTGACCATAGCCACTTTTGTTGCTCGGAAAGAAGTCACCTGGAGAGTGAGTTTTTGATTCGGGACGCAATATTTGAGTTCCGTGGTCATGATGAATATGCGAGGGTCACAATTAACTGTCAGTTGTGCGTCGGAAACAAGCAACAAGACCATCAGGAGTACATACATCTGGTCACCGTAGCCTCGTTAATTGCTCGGAAAGAAGTCAGCTGGAGACTGAAATATTGAATCGCGATGCAATTTGCGCCCTTCATTGTCATTATGAGTGTACAAGGGTTACAACTAATACTCAGTGCTACGTCGAAAACAATAAATTTGCCTCCGAGAGGAATGTAAAACATGTGGTAGTAGAACCATTAAGTGCTTGAAGAAAAGTTGTCTCAAAACTATAATCGCGACGCAATTTGTGCATTCCATCTTCATTATGAGAGTGCAAGGGTTACAATTAAGTGCCGGTAGTCCGTTGGAAACAAGCAACATAATCCCCAGGAGAACGTACATCAGGTGACCATAGCCGCTTTAGTTGTTTGGAAAGAAGTCACCTGAGAGTGAGTTTTTGATTCGGGACGCAATATTTGAGTTCCGTGGTCATGATGAGTATGCGAGGGTCACAATTAACTGTCAGTGGTGCGTCGGAAACAAGCAACAAGACCATCAGGAGGACATACATCTGGTCACCGTAGCCTCGTTAATTGCTCGGAAAGAGGTCAGCTGGTGACTGGAGTATTCAATCGCGATGCAATTTGCGTCCTTCATTGTCATTATGAGTGTACAAGGGTTACAACTAATACTCAGTGCTACGTCGAAAACAATAAATTTGCCTCCGAGAGGAATGTAAAACATGTGGTAGTAGAACCATTAAGTGCTTGAAGAAAAGTTGTCTCAAAACTATAATGGCGACGCAATTTGTGCGTTCCATCTTCATTATGAGAGTGCGAGGGTTACAATTAACTGCCGGTAGTCCGTTGGAAACAAGCAAAATAATCCCCAGGAGAACGTACATCAGGTGACCGTAGCCGCTTTAGTTGCTCGGCGAGAAGTCACCTGGAGAGTGAGTTTTTGATTCGGGTCGCAATATTTGAGTTCCGTGGTCTTGATGAGTATGCAAGGGTCACAATTAACTGTCAGTTGTGCGTCGGAAACAAGCAACAAGACCATCAGGAGGACATACATCTGGTCACCGTAGCCTCGTTAATTGCTCGGAAAGAAGTGAGCTGGTGACTGAAATATTGAATCGCGATGCAATTTTCGCCCTTCATTGTCATTATGAGTGTACAAAGGTTACAACTAATACTCAGTGCTAGGTCGAAAACAATAAATTTGCCTCCGAGAGGAATGTAAAACATGTCGTAGTAGAACCATTTAGTTCTTGAAGAAAAGTTGTCTCAAAACTATAATCGCGACGCAATTTGTGCGTTCCATCTTCATTATGAGCGTGCGAGGATTACAATTAACTGCCGGTAGTCCGTTGGAAACAAGCAACATAATCACCAGGAGAACGTACATCAGGTCACCGTAGCCGCTTTAGTTGCTCGGAAAGAAGTCACCTGGAGAGTGAGTTTTTGATTCGGGACGAAATATTTGAGTTCCGTGGTCATGATGAGTATGCGAAGGTCACAATTAACTGTTAGTTGTGCATCGGAAACAAGCAACAAGACCATCAGGAGGACATACATCTGGTCACCATGGCCTCGTAAATTGCTCGGCAAGAAGTCAGCTGGTGACTGAAATATTGAATCGCGATGCAATTTGCGTCCTTCATTGTCATTATGAGTGTACAAGGGTTACAACTAATACTCAGTGCTACGTCGAAAACAATAAATTTGCCTCCGAGAGGAATGTAAAACATGTGGTAGTAGAACCATTAAGTGCTTGAAGAAAAGTGTCTCAAAACTATAATCGCGACGCAATTTGTGCGATCCATCTTCATTATGAGAGTGCGAGGGTTACAATTAACTGCCGGTAGTCCGTTGGAAACAAGCAACATAATCCCCAGGAGAACGTACATCAGGTGACCGTAGCCGCTTTAGTTGCTCGGAAAGAAGTCACCTGGAGAGTGAGTTATTGATTCGGGACGCAATATTTGAGTTCCGTGGTCATGATGAGTATGCGAGGGTCACATTTACTGTCAGTTGTGCGTCGAAAACAAGCAACAAGACCATCAGGAGGACATACATCTGGTTACCGTAGCCTCGTTAATTGCTCGGAAAGAGGTCAGCTGGTGACTGAAATATTGAATCGCGATGCAATTTGCGCCCTTCATTGTCATTATGAGTGTACAAGGGTTACAACTAATACTCAGTGCTACGTCGAAAACAATAAATTTGCCTCCGAGAGGAATGTAATACATGTGGTAGTAGAACCATTAAGTGCTTGATGAAAAGTTGTCTCAAAACTATAATCGCGACGCAATTTGTGCGTTCCATCTTCATTATGAGAGTGCGAAGGTTACAATTAACTGCCGGTAGTCAGTTGGAAACAAGCAACATAATCCCCAGGAGAACGTACATCAGGTGACCGTAGCCGCTTTAGTTGCTCGGAAAGAAGTCACCTGGAGAGTGAGTTTTTGATTCGGGACGCAATATTTGAATTCCGTGGTCATGATGAGTATGCGAGGGCCACAATTAACTGTTAGTTGTGCGTCGGAAACAAGCAACAAGACCATCAGGAGGACATACATCTGGTCACCGTAGCCTCATTAATTGCTCGGAAAGAAGTCAGCTGGTGACTGAAATATTGAATCGCGATGCAATTTGCGCCCTGCATTGTCATTATGAGTGTACAAGGGTTACAACTAAAACTCAGTGCTACGTCGAAAACAATAAATTTGCCTCCGAGAGGAATGTAAAACATGTGGTAGTAGAACCATTAAGTGCTTGAAGAATAGTTGTCTCAAAACAATAATCGCGACGCAATTTGTGCGTTCCATTTTCATTATGAGAGTGCAAGGGTTACAATTAACTGCCGGTAGTCCGTTGGAAACAAGCAACATAATCCCCAGGAGAACGTACATCAGGTGACCGTAGCCCCTTTAGTTGCTCGGAAAGAAGTCACCTGGAGAGTGAGTTTTTGTTTCGGGACGCAATATTTGAGTTCCGTGGTCATGATGAGTATGCGAGGGTCACAATTAACTGTCAGTTGTGCGTCGGAAACAAGCAACAAGACCATCAGGAGGACATACATCTGGTCACCGTAGCCTCGTTAATTGCTCGGAAAGAAGTCAGCTGGTGACTGAAAAATTGAATCGCGATGCAATTTGCGCCCTTCATTGTCTTTATGAGTGTACAAGGGTTACAACTAATACTCAGTGCTACGTCGAAAACAATAAATTTGCCTCCGAGAGGAATGTAAAACATGTGGTAGTAGAACCATTAAGTGCTTGAAGAAAAGTTGTCTCTAAACTATAATCGCGACGCAATTTGTGCGTTTCATCTTCATTATGAGAGTGCGAGGGTTACAATTAACTGCCGGTTCTCCGTTGGAAACATGCAACATAATCCCCAGGAGAACGTACATCAGGTCACCGTAGCCGCTTTAGTTGCTCGGAAAGAAGTCACCTGGAGAGTGAGTTTTTGATTCGGGACGCATTATTTGAGTTCCGTGGTCATGATGAGTATGCGAGGGTCACAATTAACTGTCAGTTGTGCGTCGGAAACAAGCAACAAGACCATCAGGAGGACATACATCTGGTCACCGTAGCCTCGTTAATTGCTCGGAAAGAGGTCAGCTGGTGACTGAAATATTGAATCGCGATGCAATTTGCGCCCTTCATTGTCATTATGAGTGTACAAGGGTTACTACTAATACTCAGTGCTACGTCGAAAACAATAAATTTGCCTCCGAGAGGAATGTAAAACATGTGATAGTAGAACCATTAAGTGTTTGAAGAAAAGTTGTCTCAAAACTATAATCGCGACGCAATTTGTGCGTTCCATCTTCATTATGAGAGTGCGAGGGTTACAATTAACTGCCAGTACTCCATTGGAATCAAGCAACATAATCCCCAGGAGAACGTACATCAGGTGACCGTAGCCGCTTTACTTGCTCGGAAAGAAGTCACCTGGAGAGTGAGTTTTTGATTTGGGACGCAATATTTGAGTTCCGTGGTCATGATGAGTATGCGAGGGTCACAATTAACTGTCAGTTGTGCATCGGAAACAAGCAACAAGACCATCAGGAGGACATACATCTTGTCACCGTAGCCTCGTTAATTGCTCGGAAAGAAGTCAGCTGGTTACTGAAATATTGAATCGCGATGCAATTTGCGCCCTTCATTGTCATTATGAGTGTACAAGGGTTACAACTAATACTCAGTGCTACGTCGAAAACAATAAATTTGCCTCCGAGAGGAATGTAAAACATGTGGTAGTAGAACCATTAAGTGCTTGAAGAAAAGTTGTCTCAAAACTATAATCGCGACGCAATTTGTGTGTTCCATCTTCATTATGAGAGTGCGAGGGTTACAATTAACTGCCGGTAGTCCGTTGGAAACAAGCAACATAATCCGCAGGAGAACGTACATCAGGTGACCGTAGCCGCTTTAGTTGCTCGGAAAGAAATCACCTGGAGAGTGAGTTTTTGATTCGGGACGCAATATTTGAGTTCCGTGGTCATGATGAGTATGCGTGGGTCACAATTAACTGTCAATTGTGCTTCGGAAACAAGCAACAAGACCATCAGGAGGACATACATTTGGTCACGGTATCCTCGTTAATTGCTCGGAAAGAAGTCAGCTGGAGACTGAAATATTGAATCGCGATGCAACTTGCGCCCTTCATTGTCATTATGAGTGTGCAAGGGTTACAACTAATACTCAGTGCTACGTCGAAATCAATAAATTTGCCTCCGAGAGGAATGTAAAACATGTGGTAGTAGAACCATTAAGTGCTTGAAGAAAATTGTCTCAAAACTATAATCGCGACGCAATTTGTGCGTTCCATCTTCATTATGAGAGTGCGAGGGTTACAATTAACTGCCGGTAGTCCGTTGGAAACAAGCAACATAATCCCCAGGAGAACGTACATCAGGTCACCGTAGCCGCTTCAGTTGCTCGGAAATAAGTCACCTGGAGAGTGAGTTTTTGATTCGGGACGCAATATTTGAGTTCAGTGGTCATGACGAGTATGTGAAGTTCACAATTAACTGTCAGTTGTGCGTCGGAAACAAGCAACAAGACCATCAGGAGGACATACCGTTAATTGCTCGGAATGAAGTAAGCTGGTGACTGAAATATTGAATCGCGATGCAATTTGCGCCCTTCATTGTCATTATGAGTGTACAAGGGTTACAACTAATACTCAGTGCTACGTCGAAAACAATAAATTTGCCTCCGAGAGGAATGTAAAACATGTGGTAGTAGAACCATTAAGTGCTTGAAGAAAAGTTGTCTCAAAACTATAATCGCGACGCAATTTGTGCATTCCATCTTCATTATGAGAGTGCAAGGGTTACAATTAAGTGCCGGTAGTCCGTTGGAAACAAGCAACATAATCCCCAGGAGAACGTACATCAGGTGACCATAGCCGCTTTAGTTGTTTGGAAAGAAGTCACCTGAGAGTGAGTTTTTGATTCGGGACGCAATATTTGAGTTCCGTGGTCATGATGAGTATGCGAGGGTCACAATTAACTGTCAGTGGTGCGTCGGAAACAAGCAACAAGACCATCAGGAGGACATACATCTGGTCACCGTAGCCTCGTTAATTGCTCCGAAAGAGGTCAGCTGGTGACTGGAATATTCAATCGCGATGCAATTTGCGTCCTTCATTGTCATTATGAGTGTACAAGGGTTACAACTAATACTCAGTGCTACGTCGAAAACAATAAATTTGCCTCCGAGAGGAATGTAAAACATGTGGTAGTAGAACCATTAAGTGCTTGAAGAAAAGTTGTCTCAAAACTATAATGGCGACGCAATTTGTGCGTTCCATCTTCATTATGAGAGTGCGAGGGTTACAATTAACTGCCAGTACTCCATTGGAATCAAGCAACATAATTCCCAGGAGAACGTACATCAGGTGACCGTAGCCGCTTTACTTGCTCGGAAAGAAGTCACCTGGAGAGTGAGTTTTTGATTTGGGACGCAATATTTGAGTTCCGTGGTCATGATGAGTATGCGAGGGTCACAATTAACTGTCAGTTGTGCATCGGAAACAAGCAACAAGACCATCAGGAGGACATACATCTTGTCACCGTAGCCTCGTTAATTGCTCGGAAAGAAGTCAGCTGGTTACTGAAATATTGAATCGCGATGCAATTTGCGCCCTTCATTGTCATTATGAGTGTACAAGGGTTACAACTAATACTCAGTGCTACGTCGAAAACAATAAATTTGCCTCCGAGAGGAATGTAAAACATGTGGTAGTAGAACCATTAAGTGCTTGAAGAAAAGTTGTCTCAAAACTATAATCGCGACGCAATTTGTGTGTTCCATCTTCATTATGAGAGTGCGAGGGTTACAATTAACTGCCGGTAGTCCGTTGGAAACAAGCAACATAATCCGCAGGAGAACGTACATCAGGTGACCGTAGCCGCTTTAGTTGCTCGGAAAGAAATCACCTGGAGAGTGAGTTTTTGATTCGGGACGCAATATTTGAGTTCCGTGGTCATGATGAGTATGCGTGGGTCACAATTAACTGTCAATTGTGCTTCGGAAACAAGCAACAAGACCATCAGAAGGACATACATTTGGTCACGGTATCCTCGTTAATTGCTCGGAAAGAAGTCAGCTGGAGACTGAAATATTGAATCGCGATGCAACTTGCGCCCTTCATTGTCATTATGAGTGTGCAAGGGTTACAACTAATACTCAGTGCTACGTCGAAATCAATATATTTGCCTCCGAGAGGAATGTAAAACATGTGGTATAGAACCATTAAGTGCTTGAAGAAAAGTTGTCTCAAAACTATAATCGCGACGCAATTTGTGCGTTCCATCTTCATTATGAGAGTGCGAGGGTTACAATTAACTGCCGGTAGTCCGTTGGAAACAAGCAACATAATCCCCAGGAGAACGTACATCAGGTGACCGTAGCCGCTTCAGTTGCTCGGAAATAAGTCACCTGGAGAGTGAGTTTTTGATTCGGGACGCAATATTTGAGTTCTGTGGTCATGATGAGTATGCGAGGGTCACAATTAACTGTCAGTTGTGCGTCGGAAACAAGCAACAAGACCATCAGGAGGACATACCGTTAATTGCTCGGAATGAAGTAAGCTGGTGACTGAAATATTGAATCGCGATGCAATTTGCGCCCTTCATTGTCATTATGAGTGTACAAGGGTTACAACTAATACTCAGTGCTACGTCGAAAACAATAAATTTGCCTCCGAGAGGAATGTAAAACATGTGGTAGTAGAACCATTAAGTGCTTGAAGAAAAGTTGTCTCAAAACTATAATCGCGACGCAATTTGTGCATTCCATCTTCATTATGAGAGTGCAAGGGTTACAATTAAGTGCCGGTAGTCCGTTGGAAACAAGCAAAATAATCCCCAGGAGAACGTACATCAGGTGACCATAGCCGCTTTAGTTGTTTGGAAAGAAGTCACCTGAGAGTGAGTTTTTGATTCGGGACGCAATATTTGAGTTCCGTGGTCATGATGAGTATGCGAGGGTCACAATTAACTGTCAGTGGTGCGTCGGAAACAAGCAACAAGACCATCAGGAGGACATACATCTGGTCACCGTAGCCTCGTTAATTGCTCGGAAAGAGGTCAGCTGGTGACTGGAATATTCAATCGCGATGCAATTTGCGTCCTTCATTGTCATTATGAGTGTACAAGGGTTACAACTAATACTCAGTGCTACGTCGAAAACAATAAATTTGCCTCCGAGAGGAATGTAAAACATGTGGTAGTAGAACCATTAAGTGCTTGAAGAAAAGTTGTCTCAAAACTATAATGGCGACGCAATTTGTGCGTTCCATCTTCATTATGAGAGTGCGAGGGTTACAATTAACTGCCGGTAGTCCGTTGGAAACAAGCAAAATAATCCCCAGGAGAACGTACATCAGGTGACCGTAGCCGCTTTAGTTGCTCGGCGAGAAGTCACCTGGAGAGTGAGTTTTTGATTCGGGTCGCAATATTTGAGTTCCGTGGTCATGATGAGTATGCAAGGGTCACAATTAACTGTCAGTTGTGCGTCGGAAACAAGCAACAAGACCATCAGGAGGACATACATCTGGTCACCGTAGCCTCGTTAATTGCTCGGAAAGAAGTGAGCTGGTGACTGAAATATTGAATCGCGATGCAATTTTCGCCCTTCATTGTCATTATGAGTGTACAAGGGTTACAACTAATACTCAGTGCTACGTCGAAAACAATAAATTTGCCTCCGAGAGGAATGTAAAACATGTCGTAGTAGAACCATTAAGTTCTTGAAGAAAAGTTGTCTCAAAACTATAATCGCGACGCAATTTGTGCGTTCCATCTTCATTATGAGAGTGCGAGGGTTACAATTAACTGCCGGTAGTCCGTTGGAAACAAGCAACATAATCCCCAGGAGAACGTACATCAGGTGACCGTAGCCGCTTTAGTTGCTCAGAAAGAAGTCACCTGGAGAGTGAGTTATTGATTCGGGACGCAATATTTGAGTTCCGTGGTCATGATGAGTATGCGAGGGTCACATTTACTGTCAGTTGTGCGTCGAAAACAAGCAACAAGACCATCAGGAGGACATACATCTGGTTACCGTAGCCTCGTTAATTGCTCGGAAAGAGGTCAGCTGGTGACTGAAATATTGAATCGCGATGCAATTTGCGCCCTTCATTGTCATTATGAGTGTACAAGGGTTACAACTAATACTCAGTGCTACGTCGAAAACAATAAATTTGCCTCCGAGAGGAATGTAATACATGTGGTAGTAGAACCATTAAGTGCTTGAAGAAAAGTTGTCTCAAAACTATAATCGCGACGCAATTTGTGCGTTCCATCTACATTATGAGAGTGCGAAGGTTACAATTAACTGCCGGTAGTCCGTTGGAAACAAGCAACATAATCCCCTGGAGAACGTACATCAGGTGACCGTAGCCGCTTTAGTTGCTCGGAAAGAAGTCACCTGGAGAGTGAGTTTTTGATTCGGGACGCAATATTTGAATTCCGTGGTCATGATGAGTATGCGAGGGCCACAATTAACTGTCAGTTGTGCGTCGGAAACAAGCAACAAGACCATCAGGAGGACATACATCTGGTCACCGTAGCCTCATTAATTGCTCGGAAAGAAGTCAGCTGGTGACTGAAATATTGAATCGCGATGCAATTTGCGCCCTTCATTGTCATTATGAGTGTACAAGGGTTACAACTAAAACTCAGTGCTACGTCGAAAACAATAAATTTGCCTCCGAGAGGAATGTAAAACATGTGGTAGTAGAACCATTAAGTGCTTGAAGAATAGTTGTCTCAAAACAATAATCGCGACGCAATTTGTGTGTTCCATCTTCATTATGAGAGTGCAAGGGTTACAATTAACTGCCGGTAGTCCGTTGGAAACAAGCAACATAATCCCCAGGAGAACGTACATCAGGTGACCGTAGCCCCTTTAGTTGCTCGGAAAGAAGTCACCTGGAGAGTGAGTTTTTGTTTCGGGACGCAATATTTGAGTTCCGTGGTCATGATGAGTATGCGAGGGTCACAATTAACTGTCAGTTGTGCGTCGGAAACAAGCAACAAGAGCATCAGGAGGACATACATCTGGTCACCGTAGCCTCGTTAATTGCTCGGAAAGAAGTCAGCTGGTGACTGAAAAATTGAATCGCGATGCAATTTGCGCCCTTCATTGTCTTTATGAGTGTACAAGGGTTACAACTAATACTCAGTGCTACGTCGAAAACAATAAATTTGCCACCGAGAGGAATGTAAAACATGTCGTAGTAGAACCATTAAGTGCTTGAAGAAAAGTTGTCTCTAAACTATAATCGCGACGCAATTTGTGCGTTCCATCTTCATTATGAGAGTGCGAGGGTTACAATTAACTGCCGGTTCTCCGTTGGAAACATGCAACATAATCCCCAGGAGAACGTACATCAGGTCACCGTAGCCGCTTTAGTTGCTCGGAAAGAAGTCACCTGGAGAGTGAGTTTTTGATTCGGGACGCAATATTTGAGTTCCGTGGTCATGATGAGTATGCGAGGGTCACAATTAACTGTCAGTTGTGCGTCGGAAACAAGCAACAAGACCATCAGGAGGACATACATCTGGTCACCGTAGCCTCGTTAATTGCTCGGAAAGAGGTCAGCTGGTGACTGAAATATTGAATCGCGATGCAATTTGCGCCCTTCATTGTCATTATGAGTGTACAAGGGTTACAACTAATACTCAGTGCTACGTCGAAAACAATAAATTTGCCTCCGAGAGGAATGTAAAACATGTGATAGTAGAACCATTAAGTGTTTGAAGAAAAGTTGTCTCAAAACTATAATCGCGACGCAATTTGTGCGTTCCATCTTCATTATGAGAGTGCGAGGGTTACAATTAACTGCCAGTACTCCATTGGAATCAAGCAACATAATCCCCAGGAGAACGTACATCAGGTGACCGTAGCCGCTTTACTTGCTCGGAAAGAAGTCACCTGGAGAGTGAGTTTTTGATTCGGGACGCAATATTTGAGTTACGTGGTCATGATGAGTATGCGAGGGTCACAATTAACTGTCAGTTGTGCATCGGAAACAAGCAACAAGACTATCAGGAGGACATACATCTTGTCACCGTAGCCTCGTTAATTGCTCGGAAAGAAGTCAGCTGGTTACTGAAATATTGAATCGCGATGCAATTTGCGCCCTTCATTGTCATTATGAGTGTACAAGGGTTACAACTAATACTCAGTGCTACGTCGAAAACAATAAATTTGTCTCCGAGAGGAATGTAAAACATGTGGTAGTAGAACCATTAAGTGCTTGAAGAAAAGTTGTCTCAAAACTATAATCGCGACGCAATTTGTGTGTTCCATCTTCATTATGAGAGTGCGAGGGTTACAATTAACTGCCGGTAGTCCGTTGGAAACAAGCAACATAATCCGCAGGAGAACGTACATCAGGTGACCGTAGCCGCTTTAGTTGCTCGGAAAGAAATCACCTGGAGAGTGAGTTTTTGATTCGGGACGCAATATTTGAGTTCCGTGGTCATGACGAGTATGTGAAGTTCACAATTAACTGTCAGTTGTGCGTCGCAAACAAGGAACAAGACCATCAGGAGGACATACCGTTAATTGCTCGGAATGAAGTAAGCTGGTGACTGAAATATTGAATCGCGATGCAATTTGCGCCCTTCATTGTCATTATGAGTGTACAAGGGTTACAACTAATACTCAGTGCTACGTCGAAAACAATAAATTTGCCTCCGAGAGGAATGTAAAATATGTGGTAGTAGAACCATTAAGTGCTTGAAGAAAAGTTGTCTCAAAACTATAATCGCGACGTAATTTGTGCGTTCCATCTTCATTATGAGAGTGCGAGGGTTACAATTAACTGCCGGTAGTCCGTTGGAAACACGCAACATAATCCCCAGGAGAACGTACATCGGGTGACCGTAGCCGCTTTAGTTGCTCGGAAAGAAGTCACCTGGAGAGTGAGTTTTTGATTCGGGACGCAATATTTGAGTTCCGTGGTCATGATGAGTATGCGAGGGTCACAATTAACTGTCAGTTGTGCGTCGGAAACAACCAACAAGACCATCAGGAGGACATACATCTGGTCACCGTAGCCTCGTTAATTGCTCGGAAAGAAGTCAGCTGGTGACTGAAATATTGAATCGCGATGCAATTTGCGCCCTTCATTGTCATTATGAGTGTACAAGGATTACAACTAATACTCAGTGCTACGTCGAAAACAATAAATTTGCCTCCGAGAGGAATGTAAAACATGTGGTAGTAGAACCATTAAGTGCTTGAAGAAAAGTTGTCTCAAAACTATAATCGCGACGCAATTTGTGCGTTCCATCTTCATTATGAGAGTGTGAGGGTTACAATTAACTGCTGGTAGTCCGTTGGAAACAAGCAACATAATCCCCAGGAGAATGTACATCAGGTGACCGAAGACGCTTTAGTTGCTCGGAAAGAAGTCACCTGGAGAGTGAGTTTTTGATTCGGGACGCAATATTTGAGTTACGTGGTCATGATGAGTATGCGAGGGTCACAATTAACTGTCAGTTGTGCGTCGGAAACAAGCAACAAGACCATCAGGAGGACATACATCTGGTCACCGTAGCCTCGTTAATTGCTCGGATAGAAGTCAGCTGGTGACTGAAATATTGAATCGCAATGCAATTTGCGCCCTTCATTGTCATTATGAGTGTACAAGGGTTACAACTAATACTCAGTGCTACGTCGAAAACAATAAATTTGCCTCCGAGAGGAATGTAAAACATGTGGTAGTAGAACCATTAAGTGCTTGAAGAAAAGTTGTCTCAAAACTATAATCGCGACGCAATTTGTGCGTTCCATCTTCATTATGTGAGTGCGAGGGTTACAATTAACTGCTGGTAGTCCGTTGGAAACAAGCAACATAATCCCCAGGAGAACGTACATCAAGTCACCGTAGCCGCTTTAGCTGCTCGGAAAGAAGTCACCTGGAGAGTGAGTTTTTGATTCGGGATGCAATATTTGAGTTCTGTGGTCATGATGAGTATGCGAGGGTCACAATTAACTGTCAGTTGTGCGTCGGAAACAAGCAACAAGACCATCAGGAGAACATACATCTGGTCACCGTAGCCTCGTTAATTGCTCGGAAAGAAGTCAGCTGGTGACTGAAATATTGAATCGCGATGCAATTTGCGCCCTTCATTGTCATTATGAGTGTACAAGGGTTACAACTAATACTCAGTGCTACGTCGAAAAAAATAAATTTGCCTCCGAGAGGAATGTAAAACATGTGGTAGTAGAACCAATAAGTGCTTGAAGAAAAGTTGTCTCAAAACTATAATCGCGATGCAATTTGTGCGTTCCATCTTCATTATGAGAGTGCGAGGGTTACAATTAACTGCTGGTAGTCCGTTGGAAACAAGCAACATAATCCCCAGGAGAACGTACATCAGGTGACCGTAGCCGCTTTAGTTGCTCGGAAAGAAGTCACCTGGAGAGTGAGTTTTTGATTCGGGACGCAATATTTGAGTTCCGTGGTCATGATGAGTATGCGAGGGTCACAATTAACTGTCAGTTGTGCGTCGGAAACAAGCAACAAGACCATCAGGAGGACATACATCTGGTCACCGTAGCCTCGTTAATTGCTCGGAAAGAAGTCAGCTGGAGACTGAAATATTGAATCGCGATGCAATTTGCGCCCTTCATTGTCATTATGAGTGTACAAGGGTTACAACTAATACTCAGTGCTACGTCGAAAACAATAAATTTGCCTCCGAGAGGAATGTAAAACATGTGTTAGTAGAACCATTAAGTGCTTGAAGAAAAGTTGCCTCAAAACTATAATCGCGACGCAATTTGTGCGTTCCATCTTCATTATGTGAGTGCGAGGGTTACAATTAACTGCTGGTAGTCCGTTGGAAACAAGCAACATAATCCCCAGGAGAACGTACATCAGGTCACCGTAGCCGCTTTAGCTGCTCGGAAAGAAGTCACCTGGAGAGTGAGTTTTTGATTCGGGATGCAATATTTGAGTTCTGTGGTCATGATGAGTATGCGAGGGTCACAATTAACTGTCAGTTGTGCGTCGGAAACAAGCAACAAGACCATCAGGAGGACATACATCTGGTCACCGTAGCCTCGTTAATTGCTCGGAAAGAAGTCAGCTGGTGACTGAAATATTGAATCGCGATGCAATTTGCGCCCTTCATTGTCATTATGAGTGTACAAGGGTTACAACTAATATTCAGTGCTACGTCGAAAACAATAAATTTGCCTCCGAGAGGAATGTAAAACATGTGGTAGTAGAACCATTAAGTGCTTGAAGAAAAGTTGTCTCAAAACTATAATCGCGATGCAATTTGTGCGTTCCATCTTCATTATGAGAGTGCGAGGGTTACAATTAACTGCTGGTAGTCCGTTGGAAACAAGCAACATAATCCCCAGGAGAACGTACATCAGGTGACCGTAGCCGCTTTAGTTGCTCGGAAAGAAGTCACCTGGAGAGTGAGTTTTTGATTCGGGACGCAATATTTGAGTTCCGTGGTCATGATGAGTATGCGAGGGTCACAATTAACTGTCAGTTGTGCGTCGGAAACAAGCAACAAGACCATCAGGAGGACATACATCTGGTCACCGTAGCCTCGTTAATTGCTCGGAAAGAAGTCAGCTGGAGACTGAAATATTGAATCGCGATGCAATTTGCGCCCTTCATTGTCATTATGAGTGTACAAGGGTTACAACTAATACTCAGTGCTACGTCGAAAACAATAAATTTGCCTCCGAGAGGAATGTAAAACATGTGTTAGTAGAACCATTAAGTGCTTGAAGAAAAGTTGCCTCAAAACTATAATCGCGACGCAATTTGTGCGTTCCATCTTCATTATGTGAGTGCGAGGGTTACAATTAACTGCTGGTAGTCCGTTGGAAACAAGCAACATAATCCCCAGGAGAACGTACATCAGGTCACCGTAGCCGCTTTAGCTGCTCGGAAAGAAGTCACCTGGAGAGTGAGTTTTTGATTCGGGATGCAATATTTGAGTTCTGTGGTCATGATGAGTATGCGAGGGTCACAATTAACTGTCAGTTGTGCGTCGGAAACAAGCAACAAGACCATCAGGAGGACATACATCTGGTCACCGTAGCCTCGTTAATTGCTCGGAAAGAAGTCAGCTGGTGACTGAAATATTGAATCGCGATGCAATTTGCGCCCTTCATTGTCATTATGAGTGTACAAGGGTTACAACTAATATTCAGTGCTACGTCGAAAACAATAAATTTGCCTCCGAGAGGAATGTAAAACATGTGGTAGTAGAACCATTAAGTGCTTGAAGAAAAGTTGTCTCAAAACTATAATCGCGTCGCAATTTGTGCGTTCCATCTTCATTATGAGAGTGCGAGGGTTACAATTAACTGCCGGTAGTCCGTTGGAAACAAGAAACATAATCCCCAGGAGAACGTACATCAGGTGACCGTAGCCGTTTTAGTTGCTCGGAAAGAAGTCACCTGGAGAGTGAGTTTCTGATTCGGGACGCAATATTTGAGTTCCGTGGTCATGATGAGTATGCGAGGGTCACAATTAACTGTCAGTTGTGCATCGGAAACAAGCAACAACACCATCAGGAGGACATACATCTGGTCACCGTAGCCTCGTTAATTGCTCGGAAAGAAGTCAGCTGGTGACTGAAATATTGAATCGCGATGCAATTTGCGCCCTTCATTGTCATTATGAGTGTACAAGGATTACAACTAATACTCAGTGCTACGTCGAAAACAATAAATTTGCCTCCGAGAGGAATGTAAAACATGTGGTAGTAGAACCATTAAATGCTTGAAGAAAAGTTGTCTCAAAACTATAATCGCGACGCAATTTGTGCGTTCCATCTTCATTATGAGAGTGCGAGGGTTACAATTAACTGCCAGTAGTCCGTTGGAAACAAGCAACATAATCCCCAGGAGAATGTACATCAGGTGACCGTAGCCGCTTTAGTTGCTCGGAAAGAAGTCACCTGGAGAGTGAGTTTTTGATTCGGGACGCAATATTTGAGTTCCGTGGTCATGATGAGTATGCGAGGGTCACAATTAACTGTCAGTTGTGCGTCGGAAACAAGCAACAAGACCATCAGGAGGACATACATCTGGTCACCGTAGCCTCGTTAATTGCTCGGAAAGAAGTCAGCTGGTGACTGAAATATTGAATCGCAATGCATTTTGTGCCCTTCATTGTCATTATGAGTGTACAAGGGTTACAACTAATACTCAGTGCTACGTCGAAAACAATAAATTTGCCTCCGAGAGGAATGTAAAACATGTGGTAGTAGAACCATTAAGTGCTTGAAGAAAAGTTGTCTCTAAACTATAATCGCGACGCAATTTGTGCGTTCCATCTTCATTATGTGAGTGCGAGGGTTACAATTAACTGCTGGTAGTCGGTTGGAAACAAGCAACATAATCCCCAGGAGAACGTACATCAGGTCACCGTAGCCGCTATAGCTGCTCCGAAAGAAGTCACCTGGAGAGTGAGTTTTTGATTCCGGATGCAATATTTGAGTTCTGTGGTCATGATGAGTATGCGAGGGTCACAATTAACTGTCAGTTGTGCGTCGGAAACAAGCAACAAGACCATCAGCAGGACATTCATCTGGTCACCGTAGCCTCGTTAATTGCTCGGAAAGAAGTCAGCTGGTGACTGAAATATTGAATCGCGATGCAATTTGCGCCCTTCATTGTCATTATGAGTGTACAAGGGTTACAACTAATACTCAGTGCTACGTCGAAAACAATAAATTTGCCTCCGAGAGGAATGTAAAACATGTGGTAGTAGAACCATTAAGTGCTTGAAGAAAAGTTGTCTCAAAACTATAATCGCGACGCAATTTGTGCGTTCCTTCTTCATTATGAGAGTGCGAGGGTTACAATTAACTGCCGGTAGTCCGTTGGAAACAAGCAACATAATCCCCAGGAGAATGTACATCAGGTGACCGTAGCCGCTTTAGTTGCTCGGAAAGAAGTCACCTGGAGAGTGAGTTTTTGATTCGGGACGCAATATTTGAGTTCCGTGGTCATGATGAGTATGCGAGGGTCACAATTAACTGTCAGTTGTGCGTCGGAAACAAGCAACAAGATCATCAGCAGGACATTCATCTTGTCACCGTAGCCTCGTTAATTGCTCGGAAAGAAGTCAGCTGGTGACTGAAATATTGAATCGCGATGCAATTTGCGCCCTTCATTGTCATTATGTGTGTACAAGGGTTACAACTAATACTCAGTGCTACGTCGAAAACAATAAATTTGCCTCCGAGAGGAATGTAAAACATGTGGTAGTAGAACCATTAAGTGCTTGAAGAAAAGTTGTCTCAAAACTATAATCGCGACGCAATTTGTGTGTTCCATCTTCATTATGAGAGTGCGAGGGTTACAATTAACTGCCGGTAGTCCGTTGGAAACCAGCAACATAATCCCCAGGAGAACGTACATCAGGTCACCGTAGCCGCTTTAGTTGCTCGGAAAGAAGGCACCTGGAGAGTGAGTTTTTGATTCGGGACGCAATATTTGAGTTCCGTGGTCATGATGAGTATGCGAGGGTCACAATCAACTGTGAGTGGTGCGTCGGAAACATGCAACAAGACCATCAGGAGGACATACATCTGGTCACCGTAGCCTCGTTAATTGCTAGGATGGAAGTCAGCTGGTGACTGAAATATTGAATCGCGATGCAATTTGCGACCTTCATTGTCATTATGAGTGTACAAGGGTTACAACTAATACTCAGTGCTACGTCGAAAACAATAAATTTGCCTCCGAGAGGAATGTAAAACATGTGGTAGTAGAACCATTAAGTTCTTGAAGAAAAGTTGTCTCAAAACTATAATCGCGACGCAATTTGTGCGTTCCATCTTCATTATGAGAGTGCGAGGGTTACAATTAACTGCCGGTAGTCCGTTGGAAACAAGCAACATAATCCCCAGGAGAACGTACATCAGGTGACCGTAGCCGCTTTAGTTGCTCGGAAAGAAGTCACCTGGAGAGTGAGTTTTTGATTCGGGACGCAATATTTGAGTTCCGTGGTCATGATGAGTATGCGAGGGTCACAATTAACTGTCAGTTGTGCATCGGAAACAAGCAACAACACCATCAGGAGGACATACATCTGGTCACCGTAGCCTCGTTAATTGCTCGGAAAGAAGTCAGCTGGTGACTGAAATATTGAATCGCGATGCAATTTGCGCCCTTCATTGTCATTATGAGTGTACAAGGGTTACAACTAATACTCAGTGCTACGTCGAAAACAATAAATTTGCCTCCGAGAGGAATGTAATACATGTGGTAGTAGAACCATTAAATGCTTGAAGAAAAGTTGTCTCAAAACTATAATCGTGACGCAATTTGTGCGTTCCATCTTTATTATGAGAGTGCGAGGGTTACAATTAACTACCGGTAGTCCGTTGGAAACAAGCAACATAATCCCCAGGAGAATGTACATCAGGTGACCGTAGCCGCTTTAGTTGCTCGGAAAGAAGTCACTTGGAGAGTGAGTTTTTGATTCGGGACGCAATATTTGAGTTCCGTGGTCATGATGAGTATGCGAGGGTCACAATTAACTGTCAGTTGTGCGTCGGAAACAAGCAACAAGACCATCAGGTTGACATACATCTGGTCACCGTAGCCTCGTTAATTGCTCGGAAAGAAGTCAGCTGGTGACTGAAATATTGAATCGCAATGCAATTTGCGCCCTTCATTGTCATTATGAGTGTACAAGGGTTACAACTAATACTCAGTGCTACGTCGAAAACAATAAATTTGCCTCCGAGAGAAATGTAAAACATGTGGTAGTAGAACCATTAAGTGCTTGAAGAAAAGTTGTCTCAAAACTATAATCGCGACGCAATTTGTGCGTTCCATCTTCATTATGTGAGTGCGAGGGTTACAATTAACTGCTGGTAGTCCGTTGGAAACAAGCAACATAATCCCCAGGAGAACGTACATCAGGTCACCGTTGCCGCTTTAGCTGCTCGGAAAGAAGTCACCTGGAGAGTGAGTTTTTGATTCGGGATGCAATATTTGAATTCTGTGGTCATGATGAGTATGCGAGGGTCACAATTAACTGTCAGTTGTGCGTCGGAAACAAGCAACAAGACCATCAGGAGGACATACATCTGGTCACCGTAGCCTCGTAAATTGCTCGGAAAGAAGTCAGCTGTTGACTGAAGTATTGAATCGCGATGCAATTTGCGCCCTTCATTGTCATTATGAGTGTACAAGGGTTACAACTAATACTCAGTGCTACGTCGAAAACAATAAATTTGCCTCCGAGAGGAATGTAAAACATGTGGTAGTAGAACCATTAAGTGCTTGAAGAAAAGTTGTCTCAAAACTATAATCGCGACGCAATTTGTGCGTTCTATCTTCATTATGAGAGTGTGAGGGTTACAATTAACTGCCGGTAGTCCGTTGGAAACAAGCAACATAATCCCCAGGAGAACGTACATCAGGTGACCGTAGCCACTTTAGTTGCTCGGAAAGAAGTCACCTGGAGAGTGAGTTTTTGATTCGGGACGCAATATTTGAGTTCCGTGGTCATGATGAGTATGCGAGGGTCACAATTAACTGTCAGTTGTGCGTCGGAAACAAGCAACAAGACCATCAGGAGGACATACATCTGGTCACCGTAGCCTCATTAATTGCTCGGAAAGAAGTCAGCTGGTGACTGAAATACTGAATCGAAATGCAATTTGCGCCCTTCATTGTCATTATGAGTGTACAAGGGTTACAACTAATACTCAGTACTACGTCGAAAACAATAAATTTGCCTCCGAGAGTAATGTAGAACATGTGGTAGTAGAACCATTAAGTGCTTGAAGAAAAGTTGTCTCAAAACTATAATCGCGACGCAATTTGTGCGTTCCATCTTCATTATGTGAGTGCGAGGGTTACAATTAACTGCTGGTAGTCCGTTGGAAACAAGCAACATAATCCCCAGGAGAACGTACATCAGGTCACTGTAGCCGCTTTAGCTGCTCGGAAAGAAGTCACCTGGAGAGTGAGTTTTTGATTCGGGATGCAATATTTGAGTTCTGTGGTCATGATGAGTATGCGAGGGTCACAATTAACTGTCAGTTGTGCGTCGGAAACAAGCAACAAGACCATCAGGAGGACATACATCTGCTCACCGTAGCCTCGTTAATTGCTCGGAAAGAAGTCAGCTGGTGACTGAAATATTGAATCGCGATGCAATTTGCGCCCTTCATTGTCATTATGAGTGTACAAGGATTACAACTAATACTCAGTGCTACGTCGAAAATAATAAATTTGCCTCCGAGAGGAATGTAAAACATGTGGTAGTAGAACCATTAAGTGCTTGAAGAAAAGTTGTCTCAAAACTATAATCGCGACGCAATTTGTGTGTTCCATCTTCATTATGAGAGTGCGAGGGTTACAATTAACTGCCGGTAGTCCGTTGGAAACAAGCAACATAATCCCCAGGAGAACGTACATCAGGTCACCGTAGCCGCTTTAGTTGCTCGGAAAGAAGTCACCTGGAGAGTGAGTTTTTGATTCGGGACGCAATATTTGAGTTCCGTGGTCATGATGAGTATGCGAGGGTCACAATCAACTGTGAGTGGTGCGTCGGAAACAAGCAACAAGACCATCAGGAGGGCATACATCTGGTACCCGTAGCCTCGTTAATTGCTCGGATGGAAGTCAGCTGGTGACTGAAATATTGAATCGCGATGCAATTTGCGCCCTTCATTGTCATTATGAGTGTACAAGGGTTACAACTAATACTCAGTGCTACGTCGAAAACAATAAATTTGCCTCCGAGAGGAATGTAAAACATGTGGTAGTAGAACCATTAAGTTCTTGAAGAAAAGTTGTCTCAAAACTATAATCGCGACGCAATTTGTGCGTTCCATCTTCATTATGAGAGTGCGAGGGTTACAATTAACTGCCGGTAGCCCGTGGGAAAAAAGCAACATAATCCCCAGGAGAACGTACATCAGGTGACCGTAGCCGCTTTAGTTGTTCGGAAAGGAGTCACCTGGAGTGTGAGTTTTTGTTTCGGACGCAATATTTGAGTTCCGTGGTCATGATGAGTATGCGAGGGTCACAATTAACTGTCAGTTGTGAGTCGGAAACAAGCAACAAGACCATCAGGAGGACATACATCTGGTCACCGTAGCCTCGTTAATTGCTCGGAAAGAAGTCAGCTGGTGACTGAAATATTGAATCGTGATGCAATTTACGCCCTTCATTGTCATTATGAGTGTACAAGGGTTACAACTAATACTCAGTGCTACGTCGAAAACAATAAATTTGCCTCCGAGAGGAATGTAAAACATGTGGTAGTAGAACCATTAAGTGCTTGAAGAAAAGTTGTCTCAAAACTATAATCGCGACGCAATTTGTGCGTTCCATCTTCATTATGAGAGTGCGAGGGTTACAATTAACTTCCGGTAGTCCGTTGGAAACAAGCAACATAATCCCCAGGAGAACGTACATCAGGTGACCGTAGCCGCTTTAGTTGCTCGGAAAGAAGTCACGTGGAGAGTGAGTTTTTGATTCGGGACGCAATATTTGAGTTCCGTGGTCATGATGAGTATGCGAGGGTCACAATTAACTGTCAGTTGTGCGTCGGAAACAAGCAACAAGACCATCAGGAGGACATACATCTGGTCACCGTAGCCTCGTTAATTGCTCGGAAAGAAGTCAGCTGGTGACTGAAATATTGAATCGCAATGCAATTTGCGCCCTTCATTGTCATTATGAGTGTACAAGGGTTACAACTAATACTCAGTGCTACGTCGAAAACAATAAATTTGCCTCCGAGAGGAATGTAAAACATGTGGTAGTAGAACCATTAAGTGCTTGAAGAAAAGTTGTCTCAAAACTATAATCGCGACGCAATTTGTGCGTTCCATCTTCATTATGAGAGTGCGAGGGTTACAATTAACTGCCGGTAGTCCGTTGGAAACAAGCAACATAATCCCCAGGAGAACGTACATCAGGTGACCGTAGCCGCTTTAGTTGCTCGGAAAGAAGTCACCTGGAGAGTGAGTTTTTGATTCGGGATGCAATATTTGAGTTCCGTGTTCATGATGAGTATGCGAGGGTCACAATTAACTGTCAGTTGTGTGTCGGAAACAAGCAACAAGACCATCAGGAGGACATACATCCGGTCATCGTAGCCTCGTTAATTGCTCGGAAAGAAGTCAGCTGGAGACTGAAAAATTGAATCGCGATGCAATTTGCGCCCTTCATTGTCATTATGAGTCTACAAGGGTTACAACTAATACTCAGTGCTACGTCGAAAACAATAAATTTGCCTCCGAGAGGAATGTAAAACATGTGGTAGTAGAACCATTAAGTGCTTGAAGAAAAGTTGTCTCAAAACTATAATCGCGACGCAATTTGTGCGTTCCATCTTCATTATGAGAGTGCGAGGGTTACAATTAACTGCCGGTAATCCGTTGGAAACAAGCAGCACAATCCCCAGGAGAACATACATCACGTAACCGTAGCCGCTTTAGTTGCTCGGAAAGAAGTCACCTGGAGAGTGAGTTTTTGATTCGGGACGCAATATTTGAGTTCTGTGGTCATGATGAGTATGCGAGGGTCACAATTAACTGTCAGTTGTGCGGCGGAAACAAGCAACAAGACCATCAGTAGGACATACATCTGGTCACCGTAGCCTCGTTAATTGCTCGGAAAGAAGTCAGCTGGTGACTGAAATATTGAATCGCAATGCAATTTGCGCCCTTCATTGTCATTATGAGTGTACAAGGGTTACAACTAATACTCAGTGCTACGTCGAAAACAATAAATTTGCCTCCGAGAGGAATGTAAAACATGTGGTAGTAGAACCATTAAGTGCTTGAAGAAAAGTTGTCTCAAAACTATAATCGCGACGCAATTTGTGCGTTCCATCTTCATTATGTGAGTGCGAGGGTTACAATTAACTGCTGGTAGTCCGTTGGAAACAAGCAACATAATCCCCAGGAGTACGTACATCAGGTCACCGTAGCCGCTTTAGCTGCTCGGAAAGAAGTCACCTGGAGAGTGAGTTTTTATTCGGGATGCAATATTTGAGTTCTGTGGTCATGATGAGTATGCGAGGGTCACAATTAACTGTCAGTTGTGCGTCGGAAACAAGCAACAAGACCATCAGGAGGACATACATCTGGTCACCGTAGCCTCGTTAATTGCTCGGAAAGAAGTCAGCTGGTGACTGAAATATTGAATCGCGATGCAATTTGCGCCCTTCATTGTCAATATGAGTGTACAAGAGTTACAAGTAATACTCAGTGCTACGTCGAAAACAATAAATTTGCCTCCGAGAGGAATGTAAAACATGTGGTAGTAGAACCATTAAGTGCTTGAAGAAAAGTTGTCTCAAAACTATAATCGCGACGCAATTTGTGAGTTCCATCTTCATTATGAGAGTGCGAGGGTTACAATTAACTGCTGGTAGTCCGTTGGAAACAAGCAACATAATCCCCAGGAGAACGTACATCAGGCGACCGTAGCCACTTTAGTTGCTTGGAAAGAGTCACTTGGAGAGTGAGTTTATGATTCGGGACGCAATATTTGAGTTCCGTGGTCATGATGAGTATGCGAGGGTCACAATTAACTGTCAGTTGTGCGTCGGAAACAAGCAACAAGACCATCAGGAGGACATACATCCGGTCACCGTAGCCTCGTTAATTGCTCGGAAAGAAGTCAGCTGGAGACTGAAATATTGAATCGCGATGCAATTTGCGCCCATCATTGTCATTATGAGTGTACAAGGGTTACAACTAATACTCAGTGCTATGTCGAAAACAATAAATTTGCCTCCGAGAGGAATGTAAAACATGTGGTAGTAGAACCATTAAGTGCTTGAAGAAAAGTTGTCTCAAAACTATAATCACGACGCAATTTGTGCGTTCCATCTTCATTATGAGAGTGCGAGGGTTACAATTAAATGCCGGTAGTCCGTTGGAAACAAGGAATATAATCCCCAGGAGAACATACATCAGGTCACCGTAGCCGCTTTAGTTGCTCGGAAATAAGTCACCTGGAGAGTGAGTTTTTGATTCGGGACGCAATATTTGAGTTCTGTGGTCATGATGAGTATGCGAGGGTCACAATTAACTGTCAGTTGTGCGGCGGAAACAAGCAACAAGACCATCAGGAGGACATACATCTGGTCACCGTAGCCTCGTTAATTGCTCGGAAAGAAGTCAGCTAGTGACTGAAATATTGAATCGCGATGCAATTTGCGCCCTTCATTGTCATTACGAGTGTACAAGGGTTACAACTAATACTCAGTGCTACGTCGAAAACAATAAATTTGCCTCCGAGAGGAATGTAAAACATGTGGTAGTAGAACCATTAAGTGCTTGAAGAAAAGTTGTCTCAAAACTATAATCGCGACGCAATTTGTGCGTTCCATCTTCATTATGAGAGTGCGAGGGTTACAATTAACTGCTGGTAGTCCGTTGGAAACAAGCAACATTATCCCCAGGAGAACGTACATCAGGCGACCGTAGCCACTTTAGTTGCTTGGAAAGAGTCACTTGGAGAGTGAGTTTATGATTCGGGACGCAATATTTGAGTTCCGTGGTCATGATGAGTATGCGAGGGTCACAATTAACTGTCAGTTGTGCGTCGGAAACAAGCAACAAGACCATCAGGAGGACATACATCTGGTCACCGTAGCCTCGTTAATTGCTCGGAAAGAAGTCAGCTGGTGACTGAATTATTGAATTGCGAAGCAATTTGCGCCCTTCATTGTCATTATGAGTGTACAATTATTACAACTAATACTCAGTGCTACGTCGAAAACAATAAATTTGCCTCCGAGAGGAATGTAAAACATGTGGTAGTAGAACCATTAAGTGCTTGAAGAAAAGTTGTCTCAAAACTATAATCGCGACGCAATTTGTGCGTTCCATCTTCATTATGAGAGTGCGAGGGTTACAATTAACTGCCGGTAGTCCGTTGGAAACAAGCAACATAATCCCCAGGAGAACGTACATCAGGTGACCGTAGCCGCTTTAGTTGCTCGGAAAGAAGTCACCTGGAGAGTGAGTTTTTGATTCGGGACGCAATATTTGAGTTCCGTGGTCATGATGAGTATGTGAGGGTCACAATTAACTGTCTGTTGTGTGTCGGAAACAAGCAACAAGACCCCCAGGAGGACGTACATCTGGTCACCGTAGTCTCATTAATTGCTCAGAAGAAGTCAGCTGGAGACTGAAATATTGAATCGCGATGCAATTTGCGCACTTCATTGTCATTATGAGGGTACAATGTTACAACTTACACTCGCTGGTACGTGAAAAACAAGAATTTTGCCTCCGAGAGGAATGTAAATCCTGTGACAGTAAAGCCATTAAGTGCTTGAAGAAAAGTCGTCACAAAAATGGAACCGCGACGCAATTTGTGCGTTCCATCGTCATTATGAGAGTGCGAGGGTTACAATTAACTGCCGGTAGTGCGTCGGAAACAAGCAACTTCATCCCCAGGAGATCGTTCTTCACGTCACCGTAGCCGCTTTAGTTGCTCGAAAAGAAGTAACCTGGAAAGTGAGTTTTTGATTCGGGACGCAAATTTTGAGTTCCATGGTAATTATGAGTATGCAAGGGTCACAATTAACTGTCAGTGGTGCGTCGGAAACAAGCAACAAGAACCCCAAGAGGACGTACATTGGCTCACCGTAGTCTCGTTGATTGCTCGGAATGATATCAGCTGGAGACTGAATTATTGAATCGCGATGCAATTTGCGCGCTTCATTGTCATTATGAGCGTACAAGGGTTACAACTAATACTCAGTGGTATGTCGAAAACAATAAATTTGCCTCCGAGAGGAATGTAAAGCATGTGGTAGTAGAACAATTAAGTGCTTGAAGAAAAGTTGTCTCAAAAATATAATTGCGACGCAATTTTTGCGTCCCTTCGTCATTATGAGACTGCGAGGGCTACAATTAACTGCCGGTGGTGCGTCGGAAACAAGCAACTTCATCCCCAGGAGATCGTACATCAGTTCACCTTAGCCGCTTTAGTTGCTCGGAGAGAAGTCACCTGGAGAGTGAGTTGTTGATTCGGGACGCAATTATTGAGTTCCATGGTCATTATGAGTATACGAGGGTCACAATTAACTGTCAGTTGTGCGGCGGAAACCAGCAACACGACCCCCAGGAGGACGAACATCTGGTACCCGTTGCGTCCTTCATTGCTCGGAAAGAAGTCAGCTGGAGACTGACTTACTGTATCGCGATTCAATTTGCGCGCTTCATTGTCATTATGAGGATACAAGAGTTACATCAAATACTCAGTGGTACGTCGAAAACAAGAAATTTCCCTCCGAGAGGAATGTAAATCCTGTGACTGTAGAACCAATAAGTGCTTGGAGAATAGTCGTCTCACAAATTTAATCGCCGGTAGTCCGTTGGAAACAAGCAACATAATCCCCAGGAGAACGTACATCAGGTCAACGTCGCCGCTGTAGTTGCTCGGAAAGAAGTCACCTGGAGAGTGAGTTTTTGATTCAGGACGCAATATCTGAGTTCCGTGGTCATGATGAGTATGCGAGGGTCACAATTAACTTTCTGTTGTGTGTCGGAAACAAGCAACAAGACCATCAGGAGGACATGCATCTGGTCACCGTAGTCTCATTAATTGCTCAGAAGAAGTCAGCTGGAGACTGAAATATTGAATCGCGATGCAATTTGCGCGCTTCATTGTCATTATGAGGGTACAAGGTTACAACTAATATTCACTGGTACGTCAAAAACAAGAATTTTGCCTCCGAGAGGAATGTAAATCCTGTGACAGTAGAACCATTAAGTGCTACAAGAAAAGTCGCCTCAAAAATGGAACCGCGACGCAATTTGTGCGTTCCATCGTCATTATGAGAGTGCGAGGGTTACAATTAACTGCCGGTAGTGCGTCGGAAACAAGCAACTTCATCCCCAGGAGATCGTTCTTCACGTCACCGTAGCCGCGTTAGTTGCTCGAAAAGAAGTCACCTGGAAAGTGAGTTTTTGATTCGGGACGCAAATTTTGAGTTCCATGGTAATTATGAGTATGCAAGGGTCACAATTAACGGTCAGTGGTGCGTCGGAAACAAGCAAAAAGAACCCCAGGAGGACGGACATCGGGTCACCATAGTCTCGTTGATTGCTCGGAATGAAATCAGCTGGAGACTGAATTATTGAATCGCGATGCAATTTGCGTGCTTCATTGTCATTATGAGTGTACAAGGGTTACAACTAATACTCAGTGCTACGTCGAAAACAATAAATTTGCCTCCGAGTGGAATGTAAAACATGTGGTAGTAGAACCATTAAGTCCTTGAAGAAAAGTTGTCTCAAAACTATAATAGCGATGCAATTTGTGCATTCCATCTTCATTATGAGAGTGCGAGGGTTACAATTAACTGCCGGTAGTCCGTTGGAAACAAGCAACATAATCCCCTGGAGAACGTACATCAGGTCAATGTAGCCGCTTCAGTTGCTCGGAAAGAAGTCACCTGGAGAGTGAGTTTTTGATTCGGGATGCAATATTTGAGCTCCGTGGTCATGATGAGTATGCGAGGGTCACAATTAACTGTCAGTGGTGCATGGGAAACAAGCAACAAGACCATCAGGAGGACATACATCTGGTCACCGTAGCCTCGTTAATTGCTCGGAAAGAAGTCAGCTGGTGATTAAAATATTGAATCGCGATGCAATTTGCGCCCTTCATTGTCATTATGAGTGTACAAGGGTTACAACTAATACTCAGTGCTACGTCGAAAACAATAAATTTGCCTCCGAGAGGAATGTAAAACATGTGGTAGTAGAACCACTAAGTGCTTGAAGAAAAGTTGTCTCAAAACTATAATCGCGACGCAATTTGTGCGTTCCATCTTCATTATGAGAGTGCGAGGGTTACAATTAACTGCCAGTAGTCCGTTGGAAACAAGCAACATAATCCCCAGGAGAACGTACATCAGGTCACCGTAGCCGCTTTAGTTGCTCGGAAAGAAGTCACCTGGAGAGTGAGTTTTTGATTCGGGACGCAATATTTGAGTTCCGTGGTCATGATGAGTATGCGAGAGTCACAATTAACTGTCAGTTGTGCGTCGGAAACAAGCAACAAGACCATCAGGAGGACATAGATCTGGTCACCGTAGCCTCGTTAATTGCTCGGAAAGAAGTCAGCTGGTGACTGAAATATTGAATCGCGATGCAATTTGAACCCTTCAGTGTCATTATGAGTGTACAAGGGTTACAACTAATACTCAGTGCTACGTCGAAAACAATAAATTTGCCTCTGAGAGGAATGTAAAACATGTGGTAGTAGAACCATTAAGTGCTTGAAGAAAAGTAGTCTCAAAACTATAATCGCGACGCAATTTGTGCGTTCCATCTCCATTATGAGAGTGCGAGGGTTACAATTAACTGCCGGTAGTCCGTTGGAAACAAGCAACATAATCCCCAGGAGAACGTACATCAGGTCACCGTAGCCGCTTTAGTTGCTCGGAAAGAAGTCACCTGGAGAGTGAGTTGTTGATTCGGGACGCAATATTTGAGTTCCATGGTCATTATGAGTATGCGAGGGTCACAATTAACTGTCAGTTGTGCGTCGGAAACAAGCAACAAGACCATCAGGAGGACATACTTCTGGTCACCGTAGCCTCGTTAATTGCTCGGAAGGAAGTCAGCTGATGACTGAAATATTGAATCGCGATGCAATTTGCTCCCTTCATTGTCATTATGTGTGTACAAGGGTTACAATTAATACTCAGTGCTACGTCGAAAACAATAAATTTGCCTCCGAGAGGAATGTAAAACATGTGGTAGTAGAACCATTAAGTGCTTGAAGAAAAGTTGTCTCAAAACTATAATCGCGACGCAATTTGTGCGTTCCATCTTCATTATGAGAGTGCGAGGGTTACAATTAACTGCCGGTAGTCCGTTGGAAACAAGCAACATAATCCCCAGGAGAACGTACATCAGGTCACCGTAGCCGATTTAGTTGCTCGGAAAGAAGTCACCTGGAGAGTGAGTTTTTGATTCGGGACGCAATATTTGAGTTCCATGGTCATTATGAGTATGCGAGGGTCACAATTAACTGTCAGTTGTGCGTCGGAAATAAGCAACAAGACCATCAGGAGGACATACATCTGGTCACCGTAGCCTCGTTAATTGCTCGGAAAGAAGTCAGCTGGAGACTGAAATATTGAATCGCGATGCAATTTGCGCCCTTCATTGTCATTATGTGTGTACAAGGGTTACAACTAATACTCAGTGCTACGTCGAAAACAATAAATTTGCCTCCGAGAGGAATGTAAAACATGTGGTAGTAGAACCATTAAGTGCTTGAAGAAAAGTTGTCTCAAAAATATAATCGCGACGCAATTTTTGCGTTCCTTGGTCATTATGAGACTGCGAGGGATACAATTAACTGCCGGTAGTGCGTCGGAAACAAGCAACTTCATCCTCAGGACATCGTACATCAGTTCACCGTAGCCGCTTTAGTTGCTCGAAAAGAAGTCACCTGGAGAGTGAGTTGTTCATTCGGGACATAATATTTGAGTTCCGTGGTCATGATGAGTATGCAAGGGTCACAATTAACTGTCTGTTGTGTGTCGGAAACAAGCAACAAGACCCCCAGGAGGACGTACATCGGGTCACCGTAGTCTCGTTGATTGCTCGGAATGAAATCAGCTGGAGACTGAATTATTGAATCGCGATGCAATTTGCGCGCTTCATTGTCATTATGAGGATACAAGAGTTACAACAAATACTCAGTGGTACGTCGAAAACAAGAAATTTCCCTCCGAGAGGAATGTAAATCCTGTGACAGTAGAATCATTAAGTGCTTGAAGAATAGTCGTCTCACAAATGAAATCGCGACGCAATTTGTGCATTCCATCTTCATTATGACAGTGCGAGGGTTACAATTAACTGCCGGTATTCCGTTGGAACCAAGCAACGTAATCACCGGGAGAACGTACATCAGGTCACCGTAGCCGCTTTAGTTGCCCGAAAAGAAGTCAACTGGAGAGTGAGTTGTTCATTCGGGACGCAATATTTGAGTTCCGTGGTCATGATGAGTATGCGAGGGTCACAATTAACTGTCTGTCGTGTGTCAGAAACAAGCAACAAGACCCCCATGAGGACGTACATCTGGTCACCGTAGTCTCATTAGTAGCTCAGGAGAAGTCAGCTGGAGACTGAAATATTGAATCGCGATGCAATTTGCGCGCTTCATTGTCATTATGAGGGTACAAGGTTACAACTAATACTCACTGGTACGTCAAAAACAAGAATTTTGCCTCCGAGAGGAATGTAAATCCTGTGACAGTAGAACCATTAATTGCTTGAAGAAAAGTTGTCTCAAAAATATAATCGCGACGCAATTTTTGCGTTCCTTCGTCATTATGAGACTGCGAGGGCTACAATTAACTGCCGGTGGTGCGTCGGAAACAAGCAACAAGAACCCCAGGAGAACGTACATCGGGTCATCGTAGTCTCGTTGATTGCTCGGAATGAAATCAGCAGGAGACTGAATTATTGAATCGCGATGCAATTTGCGCGCTTCATTGTCATTATGAGCTTACAAGGGTTACAACTAATACTCACTGGTACGTCGAAAACAATAAATTTGCCTCCGAGAGGAATGTAAAACATGTGGTAGTAGAACCATTAAGTGCTTGAGGAAAAGTTGTTTCAAAAATATAATCGCGACGCAATTTTTGCGTTCCTTCGTCATTATGAGACTGCGAGGGCTACAATTAACTGCCGGTGGTGCGTAGGAAACAAGCAGCTTCATCCACAGGAGATCGTACATCAGTTCACCGTAGCCGCTTTAGTTGCTCGGAGAGAAGTCACCTGGAGAGTGAGTTGTTGATTCGGGAAGCAATTTTTGAGTTCCATGGTCATTATGAGTATGACAGGGTCACAATTGACTGTCAGTTGTGCGACGGAAACCAGCAACACGACCCCCAGGAGGACGAAAATCTCGTACCCGTTGCGTCCTTCATTGCTCGGAAAGAAGTCAGCTGGAGACTGACTTACTGTATCGCGATTCAATTTGCACCCTTCTTTGTCATTATGAGGATACAAGAGTTATAACAAATACTCAGTGGTACGTCGAAAACAAGAAATTTGCCTCCGAGAGGAATGTAAAGTGGTAGTAGAACCATTAAGTGCTTGAAGAAAAGTTGTCTCAAAACTATAGTCGCGATGCAATTTGTGCATTCCATCTTCATTATGAGAGTGCGAGGGTTACAATTAACTGCCGGTAGTCCGTTGGAAACAAGCAACATAATCCCCTGGAGAACGTACATCAGGTGACCGTAGCCGCTTTAGTTGCTCGGAAAGAAGGCACCTGGAGAGTGAGTTTTTGATTCGGGACCCAATATTTGAGTTCCGTGGTCATGATGAGAATGCGAGGGACACAATTAACTGTCTGTCAGCTGGAGACTGAAATATTGAATCGCGATGCAATTTGCGCGCTTCATTGTCATCATGAGGGTACAAGGTTACAACTAATACTCACTGGTACGTCAAAAACAAGAATTTTCCCTCCGAGAGGAATGTAAATCCTGTGACAGTAGAACCATTAAGTGCTTGAAGAAAAGTCGTCTCAAAAATGGAACCGCGACGCAATTTGTGCGTTCCATCGTCATTATGAGAGTGCGAGGGTTACAATTAACTGCCGGTAGTGCGTCGGAAACAAGCAACTTCATCCCCAGGAGATCGTTCTTCACGTTACCGTAGCCGCTTTAGTTGCTCGAAAAGAAGTCACCTGGAAAGTGAGTTTTTGATTCGGGACGCAAATTTTGAGTTCCATGGTAATTATGAGTATGCAAGGGTCACAACTAACGGTCAGTAGTGCGTCGGAAACCAGCAACAAGAACCCTAGGAGGACGTACATTGGGACACCGTAGTCTCGTTGATTGCTCGGAATGAAATCAGCTGGAGACTGAATTATTGAATCGCGATGCAATTTGAACCCTTCATTGTCATTATGAGTGTACAAGGGTTACAACTAATACTCAGTGCTACGTCGAAAACAATAAATTTGCTACCGAGAGGAATGTAAAGTGGTAGTAGAACCATTAAGTGCTTGAAGAAAAGTTGTCTCAAAACTATAATCGCGATGCAATTTGTGCATTCCATCTTCATTATGAGAGTGCGAGGGTTACAATTAACTGCCGGTAGTCCGTTGGAAACAAGCAACATAATCCCCTGGAGAACGTACATCAGGTGACCGTAGCCGCTTTAGTTGCTCGGAAAGAAGTCACCTGGAGAGTGAGTTTTTGATTCGGGACCCAATATTTGAGTTCCGTGGTCAAGATGAGTATGCGAAGGTCACAATTAACTGTCAGTGGTGCGTGGGAAACAAGCAACAAGACCATCAGGAGGACATACATCTGGTCACCATAGCCTCGTTAATTGCTCGGGAAGAAGTCAGCTGGTGACTAAAATATTTAATCGCAATGCAATTTGCGCCCTTCATTGTCATTATGAGTGTACAAGGGTTACAACTAATACTCAGTGCTACGTCGAAAACAATAAATTTGCCTCCGAGAGGAATGTAAAACATGTGGTAGTAGAACCACTAAGTGCTTGAAGAAAAGTTGTCTCAAAACTATAATCGCGACGCAATTTGTGCGTTCCATCTTCATTATGAGAGTGCGAGGGTTACAATTAACTGCCGGTAGTCCGTTGGAAACAAGCAACATAATCCCCAGGAGAACGTACATCAGGTCACCGTAGCCGCTTTAGTTGCTCGGAAAGAAGTCACCTGGAGAGTGAGTTTTTGATTCGGGACGCAATATTTGAGTTCCGTGGTCATGATGAGAATGCGAGGGTCACAATTAACTGTCAGTTGTGCGTCGGAAACAAGCAACAAGACCATCAGGAGGACATACATCTGGTCACCATAGCCTCGTTAATTGCTCGGAAAGAAGTCAGCTGGTGACTGAAATATTGAATCGCGATGCAATTTGCGCCCTTCATTGTCATTATGAGTGTACAAGGGTTACAACTAATACTCAGTGCTACGTCGAAAACAATAAATTTGCCTCCGAGAGAAATATAAAACATGTGGTAGTAGAACCATTAAGTGCTTGATGAAAAGTTGTCTCAAAACTATAATCGCGACGCAATTTGTGCGTTCCATCTTCATTATGAGAGTGCGAGGGTTACAATTAACTGCCAGTAGTCCGTTGGAAACAAGCAACATAATCCACAGGAGAACGTACATCAGGTCACCGTAGCCGCTTTAGTTGCTCGGAAAGAAGTCACCTGGAGAGTGAGTTCTTGATTCGGGACGCAATATTTGAGTTCCATGGTCATTATGAGTATGCGAGGGTCACAATTAACTGTCTGTTGTGTGTCAGAAACAAGCAACAAGACCCCCAGGAGGACGTACATCTGGTCACCGTAGTCTCATTAATAGCTCAGAAGAAGTCAGCTGGAGACTGAAATATTGAATCGCGATGCAATTTGCGCGCTTCATTGTCATTATGAGGGTACAAGGTTACAACTAATACTCAGTGCTACGTCGAAAACAATAAATTTGCCTCCGAGAGGAATGTAAAACATGTGGTAGTAGAACCATTAAGTGCTTGAAGAAAAGTTGTCTCAAAACTATAATCGCGATGCAATTTGTGTGTTCCATCTTCATTATGAGAGTGCGAGGGTTACAATTAACTGCCGGTAGTCCGTTGGAAACAAGCAACATAATCCCCAGGAGAACGTATATCAGGTCACCGTAGCCGCTTTAGTTGCTCGGAAAGAAGTCACCTGGAGAGTGAGTTTTTGATTCGGGACGCAATATTTGAGTTCCATGGTCATTATGAGTATGCGAGGGTCACAATTAACTGTCAGTTGTGCGTCGGAAACAAGCAACAAGACCATCAGGAGGACATACATCTGGTCACCGTAGCCTCGTTAATTGCTCGGAAAGAAGTCAGCTGGAGACTAAAATATTGAATCGTGATGCAAGTTGCGCCCTTCATTGTCATTATGAGTGTACAGGGGTTACAACTAATACTCAGTGCTACGTCGAAAACAATAAATTTGCCTCCGAGAGGAATGTAAAACATGTCGTAGTAGAACCATTAAGTGCTTGAAGAAAAGTTGTCTCAAAACTATAATCGCGACGCAATTTTTGCATTCCATCTTCATTATGAGAGTGCGAGGGTTACAATTAAATGCCGGTAGTCCGTTGGAAACAAGCAACATAATCCCCAGGAGAACGTACATCAGGTCACCGTAGCCGCTTTAGTTGCTCGGAAAGAAATCACCTGGAGAGTGAGTTTTTGATTCGGGACGCAATATTTGAGTTCCGTGGTCATGATGAGTATGCGAGGGTCACAATTAACTGTCAGTGGTGTGTCGGAAACAAGCAACAAGACCATCAGGAGGACATTCAACTGGTCACCGTAGCCTCGTTAATTGCTCGGAAAGAAGTCAGCTGGTGACTGAAATATTGAATCGCGATGCAATTTGCGCCCTTCATTGTCATTATGACTGTACAAGGGTTACAACTAATACTCAGTGCTACGTCGAAAACAATAAATTTGCCTCCGAGAGGAATGTAAAACATGTGGTAGTAGAACCATTAAGTGCTTGAAGACAAGTTGTCTCCAAACTATCATCGCGACGCAATTTGTGCGTTCCATCTTCATTATGAGAGTGCGAGGATTAAAATTAACTGCCGGTAGTCCGTTGGAAACAAGCAACATAATCCCCAGGAGAACGTACATCAGGTCACCGAAGCCGCTTTAGTTGCTCGGAAAGAAGTCACCTGGAGAGTGAGTTTTTGATTCGGGACGCAATATTTGAGTTCCGTGGTCATGATGAGTATGCGAGGGTCACAATTAACTGTCAGTGGTGCGTCGGAAACAAGCAACAAGACCATCAGGAGGACATACATCTGGTCACCGTAGCCTCGTTAATTGCTCGGAAAGAAGTCAGCTGGTGACTGAAATATTGAAACACGATGCAATTTGCGCTCTTCATTGTAATTATGAGTGTACAAGGGTTGCAACTAATACTCAGTGCTACGTCGAAAACAATAAATTTGCCTCCGAGAGGAACGTAAAACATGTGGTAGTAGAACCATTACGTGCTTGAAGAAAAGTTGTCTCAAAACTATAATCGCGACGCAATTTGTGCGTTTCATCTTCATTATGAGAGTGCGAGGGTTACAATTAAATGCCGGTAGTCCGTTGGAAACAAGCAACATAATCCCCAGGAGAACGTACATCAGGTCACCGAAGCCGCTTTAGTTGCTCGGAAAGAAGTCACCTGGAGAGTGAGTTTTTGATTCGGGACGCAATATTTGAGTTCCGTGGTCATGATGAGTATGCGAGGGTCCCAATTAACTGTCAGTGGTGCGTCGGAAACAAGCAACAAGACCATCAGGAGGACATTCATCTGGTCACCGTAGCCTCGTTAATTGCTCGGAAAGAAGTCAGCTGGTGACTGATATATTGAATCGCGATGTAATTTGCACCCTTCATTGTCATTAGGAGTGTACAAGGGTTACAACTAATACTCAGTGCTACGTCGAAACAATAAATTTGCCTCCGATAGGAATGTAAAACATGTGGTAGTAGAACCATTAAGTGCTTGAAGAAAAGTTATCTCAAAACTATAATCGCGACGTAATTTGTGCGTTCCATCTTCATTATGAGAGTGCGAGGGTTACAATTAACTGCCGGTAGTCCGTTGGAAACAAGCAACATAATCCACAGGAGAACGTACATCAGGTCACCGAAGCCGCTTTAGTTGCTCGGAAAGAAGTCACCTGGAGAGTGAGTTTTTGATTCGGGACGCAATATTTGAGTTCCGTGGTCATGATGAGTATGCGAGGGTCACAATTAACTATCAGTTGTGCGTCGGAAACAAGCAACAAGACCATCAGGAGGACATACATCTGGTCACCGTAGCCTCGTTAATTGCTCGGAAAGAAATCAGCTGGTGACTGAAATATTGAATCGCGATGCTATTTGCACCCTTCATTGTCATTATGAGTGTACAAGAGTTACAACTAATACTCAGTGCTACGTCGAAAACAATAAATTTGCCTCCGAGAGGAATGTAAAACATGTGGTAGTAGAACCATTAAGTGCTTGAAGAAAAGTTGTCTCAAAACTATAATCGCGACGCAATTTGTGCGTTCCATCTTCATTATGAGAGTGCGAGGGTTACAATTAACTGCCGGTAGTCCGTTGGAAACAAGCAACATAATCCCCAGGAGAACGTACATCAGGTCACCGAAGCCGCTTTAGTTGCTCGGAAAGAAGTCACCTGGAGAGTGAGTTTTTGATTCGGGACGCAATATTTGAGTTCCGTCATCATGATGAGTATGCGAGGGTCACAATTAACTGTCAGTGGTGTGTCGGAAACAAGCAACAAGACCATCAGGAGGACATACATCTGGTCACCGTAGCCTCGTTAATTGCTCGGAAAGAAGGCAGCTGGTGACTGAAATATTGAATCGCGATGCAATTTGTGCCCTTCATTGTCATTATGAGTGTACAAGGGTTACAACTAATACTCAGTGCTACGCCGAAAACAATAAATTTGCCTCCGAGAGGAATGAAAAACATGTGGTAGTTGAACCACTAAGTGCTTGAAGAAAAGTTGTCTCAAAACTATAATCGCGACGCAATTTGTGCGTTCCATCTTCATTATGAGAGTGCGAGGGTTACAATTAACTGCCGGTAGTCCGTTGGAAACAAGCAACATAGTCCCCAAGAGAACGTACATCAGGTCACCGAATCCGCTTTAGTTGCTCGGAAAGAAACTACCTCGAGAGTGAGTTTTTGATTCGGGACGCAATATTTGAGTTCCGTGGTCATGCTGAGTATAGGAGGTCACAATTAACTGTCAGTGGTGCGTCGGAAACAAGCAACAAGACCATTAGGAGGACATACATCTGGTCACCGTAGCCTCGTTAATTGCTCGGAAAGAAGTCAGCTGGTGACTGAAATATTGAATCGCGATGCAATTTGTGCCCTTCATTGTCATTATGAGTGTACAAGGGTTACAACTAATACTCAGTGCTACGTCGAAAACAATAAATTTGCCTCCGAGAGGAATGTAAAACATGTGGTAGTAGAACCAATAAGTGCTTGAAGAAAAGTTGTCTCAAAACTATAATCGCGACGCAATTTGTGCGTTCCATCTTCATTATGAGAGTGCGAGGGTTACAATTAACTGCCGGTAGTCAGTTGGAAACAAGCAACATGATCCCCAGGAGAACGTACATCAGGTCACCGTAGCCGCTTTAGTTGCTCGGAAAGAAGTCACCTGGAGAGTAAGTTTTTGATTCGGGACGCAATATTTGTGTTCCGTGGTCATGATGAGTATGCGAGGGTCATAATTAACTGTCAGTGGTGCGTCGGAAACAAGCAACTAGACCATCAGGAGGACATACATCTGGTCACGGTAGCCTCGTTAATTGCTCGGAAAGAAGTCAGCTGGTGACTGAAATATTGAATCGCGATGCAATTTGCGCCCTTCATTGTCATTATGAATGTACAATGGTTACAACTAATACTCAGTGCTACGTCGAAAACAATAAATTTGCCTCCGAGAGGAATGTAAAACATGTGGTTGTAGAACCATTAAGTGCTTGAAGAAAAGTTGTCTCAAAACTATAATCGCGACGCAATTTGTGCGTTCCATCTTCATTATGAGAGTGCGAGGGTTACAACTAACTGCCGGTAGTCCGTTGGAAACAAGCAACATAATCCCCATGAGAACGTACATCAGGTCACCGTAGCCGCTTTAGTTGCTCGGAAAGAAGTCACCTGGAGAGTGAGTTTTTGATTCGGGACGCAATACTTGAGTGCCATGGTCATTATGAGTATGCGAGGGTCACAATTAACTGTCAGTTGTGCGTCGGAAACAAGCAACAAGACCATCAGGAGGACATACATCTGGTCACCGTAGCCTCGTTAATTGCTCGGAAAGAAGTCAGCTGGAGACTAAAATATTGAATCGCGATGCAAGTTGCGCCCTTCATTGTCATTATGAGTGTACAGGGGTTACAACTAATACTCAGTGCTACGTCGAAAACAATAAATTTGCCTCCGAGAGGAACGTAAAACATGTGGTAGTAGAACCATTAAGTGCTTGAAGAAAAGTTGTCTCAAAACTATAATCGCGACGCAATTTGTGCGTTTCATCTTCATTATGAGAGTGCGAGGGTTACAATTAAATGCCGGTAGTCCGTTGGAAACAAGCAACATAATCCCCAGGAGAACGTACATCAGGTCACCGAAGCCGCTTTAGTTGCTCGGAAAGAAGTCACCTGGAGAGTGAGTTTTTAATTCGGGACGCAATATTTGAGTTCCGTGGTCATGATGAGTATGCGAGGGTCACAATTAACTGTCAGTGGTGCGTCGGAAACAAGCAACAAGACCATCAGGAGGACATTCATCTGGTCACCGTAGCCTCGTTAATTGCTCGGAAAGAAGTCAGCTGGTGACTGATATATTGAATCGCGATGTAATTTGCGCCCTTCATTGTCATTATGAGTGTACAAGGGTTACAACTAATACTCAGTGCTACGTCGAAACAATAAATTTGCCTCCGAGAGGAATGTAAAACATGTGGTAGTAGAACCATTAAGTGCTTGAAGAAAAGTTATCTCAAAACTATAATCGCGACGCAATTTGTGCGTTCCATCTTCATTATGAGAGTGCGAGGGTTACAATTAACTGCCGGTAGTCCGTTGGAAACAAGCAACATAATCCCCAGGAGAACGTAAATCAGGTCACCATAGCCGCTTTAGTTGCTCGGAAAGAAGTCACCTGGAGAGTGAGTTTTTGATTCGGGACGCAATATTTGAGTTCCGTGGTCATGATGAGTATGCGAGGGTCACAATTAACTGTCAGTTGTGCGTCGGAAACAAGCAACAAGACCATCAGGAGGACATACATCTGGTCACCGTAGCCTCGTTAATTGCTCGGAAAGAAGTCAGCTGGAGACTAAAATATTGAATCGCGATGCAAGTTGCGCCCTTCATTGTCATTATGAGTGTACAGGGGTTACAACTAATACTCAGTGCTACGTAGAAAACAATAAATTTGCCTCCGAGAGGAATGTAAAACATGTGGTAGTAGAACCATTAAGTGCTTGAAGAAAAGTTGTCTCAAAACTATAATCGCGACGCAATTTGTGCATTCCATCTACATTATGAGAGTGCGAGGGTTACAATTAACTGCCGGTAGTCTGTTGGAAACAAGCAACATGATCCCCAGGAGAACGTACATCAGGTCACCGTAGCCGCTTTAGTTGCTCGGAAAGAAGTCACCTGGAGAGTAAGTTTTTGATTCGGGACGCAATATTTGAGTTCCGTGGTCATGATGAGTATGCGAGGGTCATAATTAACTGTCAGTGGTGCGTCGGAAACAAGCAACAAGACCATCAGGAGGACATACATCTGGTCACGGTAGCCTCGTTAAATGCTCGGAAAGAAGTCAGCTGGTGACTGAAATATTGAATCGCGATGCAATTTGCGCCCTTCATTGTCATTATGAGTGTACAAGGGTTACAACTAATACTCAGTGCTACGTCGAAAACAATAAATTTGCCTCCGAGAGGAATGTAAAACATGTGGTAGTAGAACCATTAAGTGCTTGAAGAAAAGTTGTCTCAAAACTATAATCGCGACGCAATTTGTGCGTTCCATCTTCATTATGAGAGTGCGAGGGTTACAACTAACTGCCGGTAGTCCGTTGGAAACAAGCAACATAATCCCCAGGAGAACGTACATCAGGTCACCGAAGCCGCTTTAGTTGCTCGGAAAGAAGTCACCTGGAGAGTGAGTTTTTAATTCGGGACGCAATATTTGAGTTCCGTGGTCATGATGAGTATGCGAGGGTCACAATTAACTGTCAGTGGTGCGTCGGAAACAAGCAACAAGACCATCAGGAGGACATTCATCTGGTCACCGTAGCCTCGTTAATTGCTAGGAAAGAAGTCAGCTGGTGACTGATATATTGAATCGCGATGTAATTTGCGCCCTTCATTGTCATTATGAGTGTACAAGGGTTACAACTAATACTCAGTGCTACGTCGAAACAATAAATTTGCCTCCGAGAGGAATGTAAAACATGTGGTAGTAGAACCATTAAGTGCTTGAAGAGAAGTTGTCTCAAAACTATAATCGCGACGCAATTTGTGCGTTCCATCTTCATTATGAGAGTGCGAGGGTTACAACTAACTGCCGGTAGTCCGTTGGAAACAAGCAACATAATCCCCAGGAGAACGTACATCAGGTCACCGTAGCCGCTTTAGTTGCTCGGAAAGAAGTCACCTGGAGAGTGAGTTTTTGATTCGGGACGCAATACTTGAGTGCCATGGTCATTATGAGTATGCGAGGGTCACAATTAACTGTCAGTTGTGCGTCGGAAACAAGCAACAAGACCATCAGGAGGACATACATCTGGTCACCGTAGCCTCGTTAATTGCTCGGAAAGAAGTCAGCTGGAGACTAAAATATTGAATCGCGATGCAAGTTGCGCCCTTCATTGTCATTATGAGTGTACAGGGGTTACAACTAATACTCAGTGCTACGTCGAAAACAATAAATTTGCCTCCGAGAGGAACGTAAAACATGTGGTAGTAGAACCATTAAGTGCTTGAAGAAAAGTTGTCTCAAAACTATAATCGCGACGCAATTTGTGCGTTTCATCTTCATTATGAGAGTGCGAGGGTTACAATTAAATGCCGGTAGTCCGTTGGAAACAAGCAACATAATCCCCAGGAGAACGTACATCAGGTCACCGAAGCCGCTTTAGTTGCTCGGAAAGAAGTCACCTGGAGAGTGAGTTTTTAATTCGGGACGCAATATTTGAGTTCCGTGGTCATGATGAGTATGCGAGGGTCACAATTAACTGTCAGTGGTGCGTCGGAAACAAGCAACAAGACCATCAGGAGGACATTCATCTGGTCACCGTAGCCTCGTTAATTGCTCGGAAAGAAGTCAGCTGGTGACTGATATATTGAATCGCGATGTAATTTGCGCCCTTCATTGTCATTATGAGTGTACAAGGGTTACAACTAATACTCAGTGCTACGTCGAAACAATAAATTTGCCTCCGAGAGGAATGTAAAACATGTGGTAGTAGAACCATTAAGTGCTTGAAGAAAAGTTATCTCAAAACTATAATCGCGACGCAATTTGTGCATTCCATCTTCATTATGAGAGTGCGAGGGTTACAATTAACTGCCGGTAGTCCGTTGGAAACAAGCAACATAATCCCCAGGAGAACGTAAATCAGGTCACCATAGCCGCTTTAGTTGCTCGGAAAGAAGTCACCTGGAGAGTGAGTTTTTGATTCGGGACGCAATATTTGAGTTCCGTGGTCATGATGAGTATGCGAGGGTCACAATTAACTGTCAGTTGTGCGTCGGAAACAAGCAACAAGACCATCAGGAGGACATACATCTGGTCACCGTAGCCTCGTTAATTGCTCGGAAAGAAGTCAGCTGGAGACTAAAATATTGAATCGCGATGCAAGTTGCGCCCTTCATTGTCATTATGAGTGTACAGGGGTTACAACTAATACTCAGTGCTACGTAGAAAACAATAAATTTGCCTCCGAGAGGAATGTAAAACATGTGGTAGTAGAACCATTAAGTGCTTGAAGAAAAGTTGTCTCAAAACTATAATCGCGACGCAATTTGTGCATTCCATCTACATTATGAGAGTGCGAGGGTTACAATTAACTGCCGGTAGTCTGTTGGAAACAAGCAACATGATCCCCAGGAGAACGTACATCAGGTCACCGTAGCCGCTTTAGTTGCTCGGAAAGAAGTCACCTGGAGAGTAAGTTTTTGATTCGGGACGCAATATTTGAGTTCCGTGGTCATGATGAGTATGCGAGGGTCATAATTAACTGTCAGTGGTGCGTCGGAAACAAGCAACAAGACCATCAGGAGGACATACATCTGGTCACGGTAGCCTCGTTAAATGCTCGGAAAGAAGTCAGCTGGTGACTGAAATATTGAATCGCGATGCAATTTGCGCCCTTCATTGTCATTATGAGTGTACAAGGGTTACAACTAATACTCAGTGCTACGTCGAAAACAATAAATTTGCCTCCGAGAGGAATGTAAAACATGTGGTAGTAGAACCATTAAGTGCTTGAAGAAAAGTTGTCTCAAAACTATAATCGCGACGCAATTTGTGCGTTCCATCTTCATTATGAGAGTGCGAGGGTTACAACTAACTGCCGGTAGTCCGTTGGAAACAAGCAACATAATCCCCAGGAGAACGTACATCAGGTCACCGAAGCCGCTTTAGTTGCTCGGAAAGAAGTCACCTGGAGAGTGAGTTTTTAATTCGGGACGCAATATTTGAGTTCCGTGGTCATGATGAGTATGCGAGGGTCACAATTAACTGTCAGTGGTGCGTCGGAAACAAGCAACAAGACCATCAGGAGGACATTCATCTGGTCACCGTAGCCTCGTTAATTGCTCGGAAAGAAGTCAGCTGGTGACTGATATATTGAATCGCGATGTAATTTGCGCCCTTCATTGTCATTATGAGTGTACAAGGGTTACAACTAATACTCAGTGCTACGTCGAAACAATAAATTTGCCTCCGAGAGGAATGTAAAACATGTGGTAGTAGAACCATTAAGTGCTTGAAGAAAAGTTATCTCAAAACTATAATCGCGACGCAATTTGTGCGTTCCATCTTCATTATGAGAGTGCGAGGGTTACAATTAACTGCCGGTAGTCCGTTGGAAACAAGCAACATAATCCCCAGGAGAACGTAAATCAGGTCACCATAGCCGCTTTAGTTGCTCGGAAAGAAGTCACCTGGAGAGTGAGTTTTTGATTCGGGACGCAATATTTGAGTTCCGTGGTCATGATGAGTATGCGAGGGTCACAATTAACTGTCAGTTGTGCGTCGGAAACAAGCAACAAGACCATCAGGAGGACATACATCTGGTCACCGTAGCCTCGTTAATTGCTCGGAAAGAAGTCAGCTGGAGACTAAAATATTGAATCGCGATGCAAGTTGCGCCCTTCATTGTCATTATGAGTGTACAGGGGTTACAACTAATACTCAGTGCTACGTAGAAAACAATAAATTTGCCTCCGAGAGGAATGTAAAACATGTGGTAGTAGAACCATTAAGTGCTTGAAGAAAAGTTGTCTCAAAACTATAATCGCGACGCAATTTGTGCATTCCATCTACATTATGAGAGTGCGAGGGTTACAGTTAACTGCCGGTAGTCTGTTGGAAACAAGCAACATGATCCCCAGGAGAACGTACATCAGGTCACCGTAGCCGCTTTAGTTGCTCGGAAAGAAGTCACCTGGAGAGTAAGTTTTTGATTCGGGACGCAATATTTGAGTTCCGTGGTCATGATGAGTATGCGAGGGTCACAATTAACTGTCAGTTGTGCGTCGGAAACAAGCAACAAGACCATCAGGAGGACATACATCAGGTCACCGTAGCCTCGTTAATTGCTCGGAAAGATGTCAGCTGGTGACTGAAATATTGAAACACGATGCAATTTGCGCCCTTCATTGTCATTATGACTGCACAAGGGTTACAACTAATACTCAGTGCTACGTCGAAAACAATAAATTTGCCTCCGAGAGGAATGTAAAAAATGTGGTAGTGGAACAATTAAGTGCTTGAAGAAAAGTTGTCTCAAACCTATAATCGCGACGCAATTTGTGCGTTCCATCTTCATTATGAGAGTGCGAGGGTTGCAATTAACTGCCGGTACTCCGTTGGAAACAAGCAACATAATCCCCAGGAGAACGTACATCAGGTGACTGTAGCCGCTTTAGTTGCTCGGAAAGAAGTCACCTGGAGAGTGAGTTTTTTATTCAAGACGCAATATTTGAGTTCCATGGGCATTATGAGTATGTGAGGGTCACAATTAACTGTCAGTTGTGCGTCGGAAACAAGCAACAAGACCATCAGGAGGACATACATCTGGTCACCGTAGCTTCTTTAATTGCTCGGAAAGAAGTCAGCTGGTGACTGAAATTTTGAATCGCGATGCAATTTGCGCCCTTCATTGTCATTATGTGTGTACGAGGGTTACAACTAATACTCATTGTTACGTCGAAAACAATAAATTTGCCTCCGAGAGGAATGTAAAACATGTGGTAGTAGAACCATTAAGTGCTTGAAGAAAAGTTGTCTCAAAACTATAATCGCGACGCAATTTGTGCGTTCCATCTTCATTATGAGAGTGCGAGGGTTACAATTAACTGCCGGTAGTCCGTTGGAAACAAGCAACATGATCCCTAGGAGAACGTAAATCAGGTCACCATAGCCGCTTTAGTTGCTCGGAAAGAAGTCACCTGGAGAGTGAGTTTTTGATTCCGGACGCAATATTTGAGTTCCGTGGTCATGATGAGTATGCGAGGGTCACAATTAACTGTCAGTTGTGCGTCGGAAACAAGCAACAAGACCATCAGGAGGACATACATCTGGTCACCGTAGCCTCGTTAATTGCTCGGAAAGAAGTCAGCTGGAGACTAAAATATTGAATCGCGATGCAAGTTGCGCCCTTCATTGTCATTATGAGTGTACAGGGGTTACAACTAATACTCAGTGCTACGTAGAAAACAATAAATTTGCCTCCGAGAGGAATGTAAAACATGTGGTAGTAGAACCATTAAGTGCTTGAAGAAAAGTTGTCTCAAAACTATAATCGCGACGCAATTTGTTCATTCCATCTTCATTATGAGAGTGCGAGGGTTACAATTAACTGCCGGTAGTCCGTTGGAAACAAGCAACATAATCCCCAGGAGAACGTACATCAGGTCACCGAAGCCGCTTTAGTTGCTCGGAAAGAAGTCACCTGGAGAGTGAGTTTTTGATTCGGGACGCAATATTTGAGATCCGTGGTCATGATGAGTATGCGAGGGTCACAATTAACTGTCAGTTGTGCGTCGGAAACAAGCAACAAGACCATCAGGAGGACATACATCTGGTCACCGTAGCCTCGTTAATTGCTCGGAAAGAAGTCAGCTGGAGACTAAAATATTGAATCGCGATGCAAGTTGCGCCCTTCATTGTCATTATGAGTGTACAGGGGTTACAACTAATACTCAGTGCTACGTCGAAAACAATAAATTTGCCTCCGAGAGGAACGTAAAACATGTGGTAGTAGAACCATTAAGTGCTTGAAGAAAAGTTGTCTCAAAACTATAATCGCGACGCAATTTGTGCGTTTCATCTTCATTATGAGAGTGCGAGGGTTACAATTAAATGCCGTAGTCCGTTGGAAACAAGCAACATAATCCCCAGGAGAACGTACATCAGGTCACCGAAGCCGCTTTAGTTGCTCGGAAAGAAGTCACCTGGAGAGTGAGTTTTTAATTCGGGACGCAATATTTGAGTTCCGAGGTCATGATGAGTATGCGAGGGTCACAATTAACTGTCAGTGGTGCGTCGGAAACAAGCAACAAGACCATCAGGAGGACATTCATCTGGTCACCGTAGCCTCGTTAATTGCTCGGAAAGAAGTCAGCTGGTGACTGATATATTGAATCGCGATGTAATTTGCGCCCTTCATTGTCATTATGAGTGTACAAGGGTTACAACTAATACTCAGTGCTACGTCGAAACAATAAATTTGCCTCCGAGAGGAATGTAAAACATGTGGTAGTAGAACCATTAAGTGCTTGAAGAAAAGTTATCTCAAAACTATAATCGCGACGCAATTTGTGCGTTCCATCTTCATTATGAGAGTGCGAGGGTTACAACTAACTGCCGGTAGTCCGTTGGAAACAAGCAACATAATCCCCAGGAGAACGTACATCAGGTCACCGTAGCCGCTTTAGTTGCTCGGAAAGAAGTCACCTGGAGAGTGAGTTTTTGTTTCGGGACGCAATACTTGAGTGCCATGGTCATTATGAGTATGCGAGGGTCACAATTAACTGTCAGTTGTGCGTCGGAAACAAGCAACAAAACCATCAGGAGGACATACATCAGGTCACCGTAGCCTCGTTAATTGCTCGGAAAGATGTCAGCTGGTGACTGAAATATTGAAACACGATGCAATTTGCGCCCTTCATTGTCATTATGACTGTACAAGGGTTACAACTAATACTCAGTGCTACGTCGAAAACAATAAATTTGCCTCCGAGAGGAATGTAAAAAATGTGGTAGTGGAACCATTAAGTGCTTGAAGAAAAGTTGTCTCAAACCTATAATCGCGACGCAATTTGTGCGTTCCATCTTCATTATGAGAGTGCGAGGGTTGCAATTAACTGCCGGTACTCCGTTGGAAACAAGCAACATAATCCCCAGGAGAACGTACATCAGGTGACTGTAGCCGCTTTAGTTGCTCGGAAAGAAGTCACCTGGAGAGTGAGTTTTTGATTCGAGACGCAATATTTGAGTTCCATGGGCATTATGAGTATGTGAGGGTCACAATTAACTGTCAGTTGTGCGTCGGAAACAAGCAACAAGACCATCAGGAGGACATACATCTGGTCATCGTAGCTTCTTTAATTGCTCGGAAAGAAGTCAGCTGGTGACTGAAATTTTGAATCGCGATGCAATTTGCGCCCTTCATTGTCATTATGTGTGTACGAGGGTTACAACTAATACTCATTGTTACGTCGAAAACAATAAATTTGCCTCCGAGAGGAATGTAAAACATGTGGTAGTAGAACCATTAAGTGCTTGAAGAAATGTTGTCTCAAAACTATAATCGCGACGCAATTTGTGCGTTCCATCTTCATTATGAGAGTGCGAGGGTTACAATTAACTGCCGGTAGTCCGTTGGAAACAAGCAACATGATCCCTAGGAGAACGTAAATCAGGTCACCATAGCCGCTTTAGTTGCTCGGAAAGAAGTCACCTGGAGAGTGAGTTTTTGATTCCGGACGCAATATTTGAGTTCCGTGGTCATGATGAGTATGCGAGGGTCACAATTAACTGTCAGTTGTGCGTCGGAAACAAGCAACAAGACCATCAGGAGGACATACATCTGGTCACCGTAGCCTCGTTAATTGCTCGGAAAGAAGTCAGCTGGAGACTAAAATATTGAATCGCGATGCAAGTTGCGCCCTTCATTGTCATTATGAGTGTACAGGGGTTACAACTAATACTCAGTGCTACGTAGAAAACAATAAATTTGCCTCCGAGAGGAATGTAAAACATGTGGTAGTAGAACCATTAAGTGCTTGAAGAAAAGTTGTCTCAAAACTATAATCGCGACGCAATTTGTTCATTCCATCTTCATTATGAGAGTGCGAGGGTTACAATTAACTGCCGGTAGTCCGTTGGAAACAAGCAACATAATCCCCAGGAGAACGTACATCAGGTCACCGAAGCCGCTTTAGTTGCTCGGAAAGAAGTCACCTGGAGAGTGAGTTTTTGATTCGGGACGCAATATTTGAGATCCGTGGTCATGATGAGTATGCGAGGGTCACAATTAACTGTCAGTTGTGCGTCGGAAACAAGCAACAAGACCATCAGGAGGACATACATCTGGTCACCGTAGCCTCGTTAATTGCTCGGAAAGAAGTCAGCTGGAGACTAAAATATTGAATCGCGATGCAAGTTGCGCCCTTCATTGTCATTATGAGTGTACAGGGGTTACAACTAATACTCAGTGCTACGTCGAAAACAATAAATTTGCCTCCGAGAGGAACGTAAAACATGTGGTAGTAGAACCATTAAGTGCTTGAAGAAAAGTTGTCTCAAAACTATAATCGCGACGCAATTTGTGCGTTTCATCTTCATTATGAGAGTGCGAGGGTTACAATTAAATGCCGGTAGTCCGTTGGAAACAAGCAACATAATCCCCAGGAGAACGTACATCAGGTCACCGAAGCCGCTTTAGTTGCTCGGAAAGAAGTCACCTGGAGAGTGAGTTTTTAATTCGGGACGCAATATTTGAGTTCCGTGGTCATGATGAGTATGCGAGGGTCACAATTAACTGTCAGTGGTGCGTCGGAAACAAGCAACAAGACCATCAGGAGGACATTCATCTGGTCACCGTAGCCTCGTTAATTGCTCGGAAAGAAGTCAGCTGGTGACTGATATATTGAATCGCGATGTAATTTGCGCCCTTCATTGTCATTATGAGTGTACAAGGGTTACAACTAATACTCAGTGCTACGTCGAAACAATAAATTTGCCTCCGAGAGGAATGTAAAACATGTGGTAGTAGAACCATTAAGTGCTTGAAGAAAAGTTATCTCAAAACTATAATCGCGACGCAATTTGTGCGTTCCATCTTCATTATGAGAGTGCGAGGGTTACAATTAACTGCCGGTAGTCCGTTGGAAACAAGCAACATAATCCCCAGGAGAACGTAAATCAGGTCACCATAGCCGCTTTAGTTGCTCGGAAAGAAGTCACCTGGAGAGTGAGTTTTTGATTCGGGACGCAATATTTGAGTTCCGTGGTCATGATGAGTATGCGAGGGTCACAATTAACTGTCAGTTGTGCGTCGGAAACAAGCAACAAGACCATCAGGAGGACATACATCTGGTCACCGTAGCCTCGTTAATTGCTCGGAAAGAAGTCAGCTGGAGACTAAAATATTGAATCGCGATGCAAGTTGCGCCCTTCATTGTCATTATGAGTGTACAGGGGTTACAACTAATACTCAGTGCTACGTAGAAAACAATAAATTTGCCTCCGAGAGGAATGTAAAACATGTGGTAGTAGAACCATTAAGTGCTTGAAGAAAAGTTGTCTCAAAACTATAATCGCGACGCAATTTGTGCATTCCATCTTCATTATGAGAGTGCGAGGGTTACAATTAACTGCCGGTAGTCCGTTGGAAACAAGCAACATAATCCCCAGGAGAACGTACATCAGGTCACCGTAGCCGCTTTAGTTGCTCGGAAAGAAATCACCTGGAGAGTGAGTTTTTGATTTGGGACGCAATATTTGAGTTCCGTGGTCATGATGAGTATGCGAGGGTCACAATTAACTGTCAGTGGTGCGTCGGAAACAAGCAACAAGACCATCAGGAGGACATTCAACTGGTCACCGTAGCCTCGTTAATTGCTCGGAAAGAAGTCAGCTGGTGACTGAAATATTGAATCGCGATGCAATTTGCGCCCTTCATTGTCTTTATGAGTGTACAAGGGTTACAACTAATACTCAGTGCTACGTCGAAAACAATAAATTTGCCTCCGAGAGGAATGTAAAACATGTGGTAGTAGAACCATTAAGTGCTTGAAGAAAAGTTGTCTCCAAACTATCATCGCGACGCAATTTGTGCGTTCCATCTTCATTATGAGAGTGCGAGGGTTAAAATTAACTGCCGGTTGTCCGTTGGAAACAAGCAACATAATCCCCAGGAGAACATACATCAGGTCACCGAAGCCGCTTTAGTTGCTCGGAAAGAAGTCACCTGGAGAGTGAGTTTTTGATTCGGGACGCAATATTTGAGTTCCGTGGTCATGATGAGTATGCGAGGGTCACAATTAACTGTCAGTGGTGCGTCGGAAACAAGCAACAAGACCATCAGGAGGACATACATCTGGTCACCGTAGCCTCGTTAATTGCTCGGAAAGAAGTCAGCTGGTGACTGAAATATTGATTCGCGATGCAATTTACGCTCTTCATTGTCATTATGAGTGTACAAGGGTTACAACTAATACTCAGTGCTACGTCGAAAACAATAAATTTGCCTCCGAGAGGAACGTAAAACATGTGGTAGTAGAACCATTAAGTGCTTGAAGAAAAGTTGTCTCAAAACTATAATCGCGACGCAATTTGTGCGTTCCATCTTCATTATGAGAGTGCGAGGGTTACAATTAAATGCCGGTAGTCCGTTGGAAACAAGGAACATAATCCCCAGGAGAACGTACATCAGGTCACCGAAGCCGCTTTAGTTGCTCGGAAAGAAGTCACCTGGAGAGTGAGTTTTTGATTCGGGACGCAATATTTGAGATCCGTGGTCATGATGAGTATGCGAGGGTCACAATTAACTGTCAGTTGTGCGTCGGAAACAAGCAACAAGCCCATCAGGAGGACATACATCTGGTCACCGTAGCCTCGTTAATTGCTCGGAAAGAAGTCAGCTGGAGACTAAAATATTGAATCGCGATGCTAGTTGCGCCCTTCATTGTCATTATGAGTGTACAGGGGTTACAACTAATACTCAGTGCTACGTCGAAAACAATAAATTTGCCTCCGAGAGGAACGTAAAACATGTGGTAGTAGAACCATTAAGTGCTTGAAGAAAAGTTGTCTCAAAACTATAATCGCGACGCAATTTGTGCGTTTCATCTTCATTATGAGAGTGCGAGGGTTACAATTAAATGCCGGTAGTCCGTTGGAAACAAGCAACATAATCCCCAGGAGAACGTACATCAGGTCACCGAAGCCGCTTTAGTTGCTCGTAAAGAAGTCACCTGGAGAGTGAGTTTTTGATTCGGGACGCAATATTTGAGTTCCGTGGTCATGATGAATATGCGAGGGTCACAATTAACTGTCAGTGGTGCGTCGGAAACAAGCAACAAGACCATCAGGAGGACATTCATCTGGTCACCGTAGCCTCGTTAATTGCTCGGAAAGAAGTCAGCTGGTGACTGATATATTGAATCGCGATGTAATTTGCGCCCTTCATTGTCATTATGAGTGTACAAGGGTTACAACTAATACTCAGTGCTACGTCGAAACAATAAATTTGCCTCCGAGAGGAATGTAAAACATGTGGTAGTAGAACCATTAAGTGCTTGAAGAAACGTTGTCTCCAAACTATCATCGCGACGCAATTTGTGCGTTCCATCTTCATTATGAGAGTGCGAGGGTTAAAATTATCTGCTGGTAGTCCGTTGGAAACAAGCAACATAATCCCCAGGAGAACATACATCAGGTCACCGAAGCCGCTTTAGTTGCTCGGAAAGAAGTCACCTGGAGAGTGAGTTTTTGATTCGGGACGCAATATTTGAGTTCCGTGGTCATAATGAGTATGCGAGGGTCACAATTAACTGTCAGTTGTGCGTCGGAAACAAGCAACAAGACCATCAGGAGGACATACATCTGGTCACCGTAGCCTCGTTAATTGCTCGGAAAGAAGTCAGCTGGTGACTGAAATATTGATTCGCGATGCAATTTACGCTCTTCATTGTCATTATGAGTGTACAAGGGTTACAACTAATACTCAGTGCTACGTCGAAAACAATAAATTTGCCTCCGAGAGGAACGTAAAACATGTGGTAGTAGAACCATTAAGTGCTTGAAGAAAAGTTGTCTCAAAACTATAATCGCGACGCAATTTGTGCGTTCCATCTTCATTATGAGAGTGCGAGGGTTACAATTAAATGCCGGTAGTCCGTTGGAAACAAGGAACATAATCCCCAGGAGAACGTACATCAGGTCACCGAAGCCGCTTTAGTTGCTCGGAAAGAAGTCACCTGGAGAGTGAGTTTTTGATTCGGGACGCAATATTTGAGATCCGTGGTCATGATGAGTATACGAGGGTCACAATTAACTGTCAGTTGTGCGTCGGAAACAAGCAACAAGACCATCAGGAGGACATACATCTGGTCACCGTAGCCTCGTTAATTGCTCGGAAAGAAGTCAGCTGGAGACTAAAATATTGAATCGCGATGCTAGTTGCGCCCTTCATTGTCATTATGAGTGTACAGGGGTTACAACTAATACTCAGTGCCACGTCGAGAACAATAAATTTGCCTCCGAGAGGAACGTAAAACATGTGGTAGTAGAACCATTAAGTGCTTGAAGAAAAGTTGTCTCAAAACTATAATCGCGACGCAATTTGTGCGTTTCATCTTCATTATGAGAGTGCGAGGGTTACAATTAAATGCCGGTAGTCCGTTGGAAACAAGCAACATAATCCCCAGGAGAACGTACATCAGGTCACCGAAGCCGCTTTAGTTGCTCGTAAAGAAGTCACCTGGAGAGTGAGTTTTTGATTCGGGACGCAATATTTGAGTTCCGTGGTCATGATGAATATGCGAGGGTCACAATTAACTGTCAGTGGTGCGTCGGAAACAAGCAACAAGACCATCAGGAGGACATTCATCTGGTCACCGTAGCCTCGTTAATTGCTCGGAAAGAAGTCAGCTGGTGACTGATATATTGAATCGCGATGTAATTTGCGCCCTTCATTGTCATTATGAGTGTACAAGGGTTACAACTAATACTCAGTGCTACGTCGAAACAATAAATTTGCCTCCGAGAGGAATGTAAAACATGTGGTAGTAGAACCATTAAGTGCTTGAAGAAAAGTTGTCTCCAAACTATCATCGCGACGCAATTTGTGCGTTCCATCTTCATTATGAGAGTGCGAGGGTTAAAATTATCTGCTGGTAGTCCGTTGGAAACAAGCAACATAATCCCCAGGAGAACATACATCAGGTCACCGAAGCCGCTTTAGTTGCTCGGAAAGAAGTCACCTGGAGAGTGAGTTTTTGATTCGGGACGCAATATTTGAGTTCCGTGGTCATAATGAGTATGCGAGGGTCACAATTAACTGTCAGTTGTGCGTCGGAAACAAGCAACAAGACCATCAGGAGGACATACATCTGGTCACCGTAGCCTCGTTAATTGCTCGGAAAGAAGTCAGCTGGTGACTGAAATATTGAAACACGATGCAATTTGCGCCCTTCATTGTCATTATGACTGTACAAGGGTTACAACTAATACTCAGTGCTACGTCGAAAACAATAAATTTGCCTCCGAGAGGAATGTAAAACATGTGGTAGTGGAACCATTAAGTGCTTGAAGAAAAGTTGTCTCAAACCTATAATCGCGACGCAAATTGTGCGTTCCATCTTCATTATGAGAGTGCGAGGGTTACAATTAACTGCCGGTACTCCGTTGGAAACAAGCAACATAATCCCCACGAGAACGTACATCAGGTGACTGTAGCCGCTTTAGTTGCTCGGAAAGAAGTCACCTGGAGAGTGAGTTTTTGATTCGAGACGCAATATTTGAGTTCCATGGGCATTATGAGTATGTGAGGGTCACAATTAACTGTCAGTTGTGCGTCGGAAACAAGCAACAAGACCATCAGGAGGACATACATCTGGTCACCGTAGCTTCTTTAATTGCTCGGAAAGAAGTCAGCTGGTGACTGAAATTTTGAATCGCGATGCAATTTGCGCCCTTCATTGTCATTATGTGTGTACGAGGGTTACAACTAATACTCATTGCTACGTCGAAAACAATAAATTTGCCTCCGAGAGGAATGTAAAACATGTGGTAGTAGAACCATTAAGTTCTTGAAGAAAAGTTGTCTCAAAACTCTAATCGCGACGCAATTTGTGCGTTCCATCTTCATTATGAGAGTGCGAGGGTTACAATTAACTGCCGGTAGTCCGTTGGAAACAAGCAACATGATCCCTAGGAGAACGTAAATCAGGTCACCATAGCCGCTTTAGTTGCTCGGAAAGAAGTCACCTGGAGAGTGAGTTTTTGATTCGGGACGCAATATTTGAGTTCCGTGGTCATGATGAGTATGCGAGGGTCACAATAAACTGTCAGTTGTGCGTCGGAAACAAGCAACAAGACCATCAGGAGGACATACATCTGGTCACCGTAGCCTCGTTAATTGCTCGGAAAGAAGTCAGCTGGAGACTAAAATATTGAATCGCGATGCAAGTTGCGCCCTTCATTGTCATTATGAGTGTACAGGGGTTACAACTAATACTCAGTGCTACGTAGAAAACAATAAATTTGCCTCCGAGAGGAATGTAAAACATGTGGTAGTAGAACCATTAAGTGCTTGAAGAAAAGTTGTCTCAAAACTATAATCGCGACGCAATTTGTGCGTTCCATCTTCATTATGAGAGTGCGAGGGTTAAAATTAACTGCCGGTAGTCCGTTGGAAACAAGCAACATAATCCCCAGGAGAACATACATCAGGTCACCGAAGCCGCTTTAGTTGCTCGGAAAGAAGTCACCTGGAGAGTGAGTTTTTGATTCGGGACGCAATATTTGAGTTCCGTGGTCATGATGAGTATGCGAGGGTCACAATTAACTGTCAGTGGTGCGTCGGAAACAAGCAACAAGACCATCAGGAGGACATACATCTGGTCACCGTAGCCTCGTTAATTGCTCGGAAAGAAGTCAGCTGGTGACTGAAATATTGAATCGCGATGCAATTTACGCACTTCATTGTCATTATGAGTGTACAAGGGTTACAACTAATACTCAGTGCTACGTCGAAAACAATAAATTTGCCTCCGAGAGGAACGTAAAACATGTGGTAGTAGAACCATTAAGTGCTTGAAGAAAAGTTGTCTCAAAACTATAATCGCGACGCAATTTGTGCGTTTCATCTTCATTATGAGAGTGCGAGGGTTACAATTAAATGCCGGTAGTCCGTTGGAAACAAGCAACATAATCCCCAGGAGAACGTACATCAGGTCACCGAAGCCGCTTTAGTTGCTCGGAAAGAAGTCACCTGGAGAGTGAGTTTTTGATTCGGGACGCAATATTTGAGATCCGTGGTCATGATGAGTATGCGAGGGTCACAATTAACTGTCAGTTGTGCGTCGGAAACAAGCAACAAGACCATCAGGAGGACATACATCTGGTCACCGTAGCCTCGTTAATTGCTCGGAAAGAAGTCAGCTGGAGACTAAAATATTGAATCGCGATGCTAGTTGCGCCCTTCATTGTCATTATGAGTGTACAGGGGTTACAACTAATACTCAGTGCTACGTCGAAAACAATAAATTTGCCTCCGAGAGGAACGTAAAACATGTGGTAGTAGAACCATTAAGTGCTTGAAGAAAAGTTGTCTCAAAACTATAATCGCGACGCAATTTGTGCGTTTCATCTTCATTATGAGAGTGCGAGGGTTACAATTAAATGCCGGTAGTTCGTTGGAAACAAGCAACATAATCCCCAGGAGAACGTAAATCAGGTCACCGAAGCCGCTTTAGTTGCTCGGAAAGAAGTCACCTGGAGAGTGAGTTTTTGATTCGGGACGCAATATTTGAGTTCTGTGGTCATGATGAGTATGCGAGGGTCACAATTAACTGTCAGTGGTGCGTCGGAAACAAGCAACAAGACCATCAGGAGGACATTCATCTGGTCACCGTAGCCTCGTTAATTGCTAGGAAAGAAGTCAGCTGGTGACTGATATATTGAATCGCGATGTAATTTGCGCCCTTCATTGTCATTATGAGTGTACAAGGGTTACAACTAATACTCAGTGCTACGTCGAAACAATAAATTTGCCTCCGAGAGGAATGTAAAACATGTGGTAGTAGAACCATTAAGTGCTTGAAGAAAAGTTGTCTCCAAACTATCATCGCGACGCAATTTGTGCATTCCATCTTCATTATGAGAGTGCGAGGGTTAAAATTAACTGCTGGTAGTCCGTTGGAAACATGCAACATAATCCCCAGGAGAACATACATCAGGTCACCGAAGCCGCTTTAGTTGCTCGGAAAGAAGTCACCTGGAGAGTGAGTTTTTGATTCGGGACGCAATATTTGAGTTCCGTGGTCATGATGAGTATGCGAGGGTCACAATTAACTGTCAGTGGTGCGTCGGAAACAAGCAACAAGACCATCAGGAGGACATACATCTGGTCACCGTAGCCTCGTTAATTGCTCGGAAAGAAGTCAGCTGGTGACTGAAATATTGAATCGCGATGCAATTTACGCTCTTCATTGTCATTATGAGTGTACAAGGGTTACAACTAATACTCAGTGCTACGTCGAAAACAATAAATTTGCCTCCGAGAGGAACGCAAAACATGTGGTAGTAGAGCTATTAAGTGCTTGAAGAAAAGTTGTCTCAAAACTATAATCGCGACGCAATTTGTGCGTTTCATCTTCATTATGAGAGTGCGAGGGTTACAATTAAATGCCGGTAGTCCGTTGGAAACAAGCAACATAATCCCCAGGAGAACGTACATCAGGTCACCGAAGCCGCTTTAGTTGCTCGGAAAGAAGTCACCTGGAGAGTGAGTTTTTGATTCGGGACGCAATATTTGAGATCCGTGGTCATGATGAGTATGCGAGGGTCACAATTAACTGTCAGTTGTGCGTCGGAAACAAGCAACAAGACCATCAGGAGGACATACATCTGGTCACCGTAGCCTCGTTAATTGCTCGGAAAGAAGTCAGCTGGAGACTAAAATATTGAATCGCGATGCAAGTTGCGCCCTTCATTGTCATTATGAGTGTACAGGGGTTACAATTAATACTCAGTGCTACGTCCAAAACAATAAATTTGCCTCCGAGAGGAACGTAAAACATGTGGTAGTAGAACCATTAAGTGCTTGAAGAAAAGTTGTCTCAAAGTTATAATCGCGACGCAATTTGTGCTTTTCATCTTCATTATGAGAGTGCGAGGGTTACAATTAAATGCCGGTAGTCCGTTGGAAACAAGCAACATAATCCCCAGGAGAACGTACATCAGGTCACCGAAGCCGCTTTAGTTGCTCGGAATGAAGTCACCTGGAGAGTGAGTTTTTGATTCGGGACGCAATATTTGAGTTCCGTGGTCATGATGAGTATGCGAGGGTCACAATTAACTGTCAGTGTTGCGTCGGAAACAAGCAACAAGACCATCAGGAGGACATTCATCTGGTCACCGTAGCCTCGTTAATTGCTCGGAAAGAAGTCAGCTGGTGACTGATATATTGAATCGCGATGTAATTTGCGCCCTTCATTGTCATTATGAGTGTACAAGGGTTACAACTAATACTCAGTGCTACGTCGAAACAATAAATTTGCCTCCGAGAGGAATGTAAAACTTGTGGTAGTAGAACCATTAAGTGCTTGAAGAAAAGTTATCTCAAAACTATAATCGCGACGCAATTTGTGCGTTCCATCTACATTATGAGAGTGCGTGGGTTACAATTAACTTCCGGTAGTCCGTTGGAAACAAGCAACATAATCCACAGGAGAACGTACATAAGGTCACCGAAGCCGCTTTAGTTGCTCGGAAAGAAGTCACCTGGAGAGTGAGTTTTTGATTCGGGACGCAATATTTGAGTTCCGTGATCATGATGAGTATGCGAGGGTCACAATTAACTGTCAGTGGTGCGTCGGAAACAAGCAACAAGACCATCAGGAGGACATTCATCTGGTCAACGTAGCTTCGTTAATTGCTCGGAAAGAAGTCAGCTGGTGACTGATATATTGAATCGCGATGTAATTTGAGCCCTTCATTGTCATTATGAGTGTACAAGGGTTACAACTAATACTCAGTGCTACGTCGAAACAATAAATTTGCCTCCGAGAGGAATGTAAAACATGTGGTAGTAGAACCATTAAGTGCTTGAAGAAAAGTTATCTCAAAACTATAATCGCGACGCAATTTGTGCGTTCCATCTTCATTATGAGAGTGCGAGGGTTACAATTAACTGCCGGTAGTCCGTTGGAAACAAGCAACATAATCCACAGGAGAACGTACATCAGGTCACCGAAGCCGCTTTAGTTGCTCGGAAAGAAGTCACCTGGAGAGTGAGTTTTTGATTCGGGACGCAATATTTGAGTTCCGTGATCATGATGAGTATGCGAGGGTCACAATTAGCTGTCAGTGGTGTGTCGGAAACAAGCAACAAGACCATCAGGAGGACATACATCTGGTCACCGTAGCCTCGTTAATTGCTCGGAAAGAAGTCAGCTGGTGACTGAAATATTGAATCGCGATGCAATTTGTGCCCTTCATTGTCATTATGAGTGTACAAGGGTTACAACTATTACTCAGTGCTACGTCGAAAACAATAAATTTGCCTCCGAGATGAATGGAAAACATGTGGTAGTAGAACAAATAAGTGCTTGAAGAAAAGTTGTCTCAAAACTATAATCGCGACGCAATTTGTGCGTTCCATCTTCATTATGAGAGTGCGAGGGTTACAATTAACTGCCGGTAGTCTGTTGGAAACATGCAACATGATCCCCAGGAGAACGTACATCAGGTCACCGTAGCCGCTTTAGTTGCTCGGAAAGAGGTCACCTGGAGAGTAAGTTTTTGATTCGGGACGCAATATTTGAGTTCCGTGGTCATGATGAGTATGCGAGGGTCACAATTAACTGTCAGTGGTGCGTCGGAAACAAGCAACAAGACCATCAGGAGGACATACATCTGGTCACGGTAGCCTCGTTAATTGCTCGGAAAGAAGTCAGCTGGTGACTGAATTATTGAATCGTGATGCAATTTGCGCCCTTCATTGTCATTATGAGTGTACAAGGGTTACAACTAATACTCAGTGCTACGTCGAAAACAATAAATTTGCCTCCGAGAGGAATGTAAAACATGTGGTAGTAGAACCATTAAGTGCTTGAAGAAAAGTTGTCTCAAAACTATAATCGCGACGCAATTTGTGCGTTCCATCTTCATTATGAGAGTGCGAGGGTTACAACTAACTGCCGGTAGTCCGTTGGAAACAAGCAACGTAATCCCCAGGAGAACGTACATCAGGTCACCGTAGCCGCTTTAGTTGCTCGGAAAGAAGTCACCTGGAGAGTGAGTTTTTGATTCGGGACGCAATACTTGAGTGCCATGGTCATTATGAGTATGCGAGGGTCACAATTAACCGTCAGTTGTGCGTCGGAAACAAGCAACAAGACCATCAGGAGGACATTCATCTGGTCACCGTAGCCTCGTTAATTGCTCGGAAAGAAGTCAGCTGGTGACTGATATATTGAATCGCGATGTAATTTGCGCCCTTCATTGTCATTATGAGTGTACAAGGGTTACAACTAATACTCAGTGCTACGTCGAAACAATAAATTTGCCTCCGAGAGGAATGTAAAACATGTGGTAGTAGAACCATTAAGTGCTTGAAGAAAAGTTGTCTCAAAGTTATAATCGCGACGCAATTTGTGCGTTTCATCTTCATTATGAGAGTGCGAGGGTTACAATTAAATGCCGGTAGTCCGTTGGAAACAAGCAACATAATCCCCAGGAGAACGTACATCAGGTCACCGAAGCCGCTTTAGTTGCTCGGAATGAAGTCACCTGGAGAGTGAGTTTTTGATTCGGGACGCAATATTTGAGTTCCGTGGTCATGATGAGTATGCGAGGGTCACAATTAACTGTCAGTGTTGCGTCGGAAACAAGCAACAAGACCATCAGGAGGACATTCATCTGGTCACCGTAGCCTCGTTAATTGCTCGGAAAGAAGTCAGCTGGTGACTGATATATTGAATCGCGATGTAATTTGCGCCCTTCATTGTCATTATGAGTGTACAAGGGTTACAACTAATACTCAGTGCTACGTCGAAACAATAAATTTGCCTCCGAGAGGAATGTAAAACTTGTGGTAGTAGAACCATTAAGTGCTTGAAGAAAAGTTATCTCAAAACTATAATCGCGACGCAATTTGTGCGTTCCATCTACATTATGAGAGTGCGTGGGTTACAATTAACTTCCGGTAGTCCGTTGGAAACAAGCAACATAATCCACAGGAGAACGTACATAAGGTCACCGAAGCCGCTTTAGTTGCTCGGAAAGAAGTCACCTGGAGAGTGAGTTTTTGATTCGGGACGCAATATTTGAGTTCCGTGATCATGATGAGTATGCGAGGGTCACAATTAACTGTCAGTGGTGCGTCGGAAACAAGCAACAAGACCATCAGGAGGACATTCATCTGGTCACCTTAGCTTCGTTAATTGCTCGGAAAGAAGTCAGCTGGTGACTGATATATTGAATCGCGATGTAATTTGAGCCCTTCATTGTCATTATGAGTGTACAAGGGTTACAACTAATACTCAGTGCTACGTCGAAACAATAAATTTGCCTCCGAGAGGAATGTAAAACATGTGGTAGTAGAACCATTAAGTGCTTGAAGAAAAGTTATCTCAAAACTATAATCGCGACGCAATTTGTGCGTTCCATCTTCATTATGAGAGTGCGAGGGTTACAATTAACTGCCGGTAGTCCGTTGGAAACAAGCAACATGATCCACAGGAGAACGTACATCAGGTCACCGAAGCCGCTTTAGTTGCTCGGAAAGAAGTCACCTGGAGAGTGAGTTTTTGATTCGGGACGCAATATTTGAGTTCCGTGATCATGATGAGTATGCGAGGGTCACAATTAGCAGTCAGTGGTGTGTCGGAAACAAGCAACAAGACCATCAGGAGGACATACATCTGGTCACCGTAGCCTCGTTAATTGCTCGGAAAGAAGTCAGCTGGTGACTGAAATATTGAATCGCGATGCAATTTGTGCCCTTCATTGTCATTATGAGTGTACAAGGGTTACAACTATTACTCAGTGCTACGTCGAAAACAATAAATTTGCCTCCGAGATGAATGGAAAACATGTGGTAGTAGAACCAATAAGTGCTTGAAGAAAAGTTGTCTCAAAACTATAATCGCGACGCAATTTGTGCGTTCCATCTTCATTATGAGAGTGCGAGGGTTACAATTAACTGCCGGTAGTCTGTTGGAAACATGCAACATGATCCCCAGGAGAACGTACATCAGGTCACCGTAGCCGCTTTAGCTGCTCGGAAAGAGGTCACCTGGAGAGTAAGTTTTTGATTCGGGACGCAATATTTGAGTTCCGTGGTCATGATGAGTATGCGAGGGTCACAATTAACTGTCAGTGGTGCGTCGGAAACAAGCAACAAGACCATCAGGAGGACATACATCTGGTCACGGTAGCCTCGTTAATTGCTCGGAAAGAAGTCAGCTGGTGACTGAAATATTGAATCGTGATGCAATTTGCGCCCTTCATTGTCATTATGAGTGTACAAGGGTTACAACTAATACTCAGTGCTACGTCGAAAACAATAAATTTGCCTCCGAGAGGAATGTAAAACATGTGGTAGTAGAACCATTAAGTGCTTGAAGAAAAGTTGTCTCAAAACTATAATCGCGACGCAATTTGTGCGTTCCATCTTCATTATGAGAGTGCGAGGGTTACAACTAACTGCCGGTAGTCCGTTGGAAACAAGCAACGTAATCCCCAGGAGAACGTACATCAGGTCACCGTAGCCGCTTTAGTTGTTCGGAAAGAAGTCACCTGGAGAGTGAGTTTTTGATTCGGGACGCAATACTTGAGTGCCATGGTCGTTATGAGTATGCGAGGGTCACAATTAACCGTCAGTTGTGCGTCGGAAACAAGCAACAAGACCATCAGGAGGACATACATCTGGTCACCGTAGCCTCGTTAATTGCTCGGAAAGAAGTCAGCTGGTGACTGAAATATTGAAACACGATGCAATTTGCGCCCTTCATTGTCATTATGACTGTACAAGGGTTACAACTAATACTCAGTGCTACGTCGAAAACAATAAATTTGCCTCCGAGAGGAATGTAAAACATGTGGTAGTAGAACCATTAAGTGCTTGAAGAAAAGTTGTCTCAAAACTATAATCGCGACGCAATTTGTGCGTTCCATCTTCATTATGAGAGTGCGAGGGTTACAATAAACTGCCGGTAGTCCGTTGGAAACAAGCAACATAATTCCCAGGAGAACGTACATCAGGTCACCGAAGCCGCTTTAGTTGCTCGGAAAGAAGTCACCTGGAGAGTGAGTTTTTGATTCGGGACGCAATATTTGAGATCCGTGATCATGATGAGTATGCGAGGGTCACAATTAACTGTCAGTGGTGTGTCGGAAACAAGCAACAAGACCATCAGGAGGACATACATCTGGTCACCGTAGCCTCGTTAATTGCTCGGAAAGAAGTCAGCTGGTGACTGAAATATTGAATCGCGATGCAATTTGCGCCCTTCATTGTCATTATGAGTGTACAAGGGTTACAACTAATACTCAGTGCTACGCCGAAAACAATAAATTTGCCTCCGAGAGGAATGTAAAACATGTGGTAGTAGAACCACAAAGTGCTTGAAGAAAAGTTGTCTCCAAACTATAATCGCGACGCAATTTGTGCGTTCCATCTTCATTATGAGAGTGCGAGGGTTACAATTAACTGCCGGTAGTCCGTTGGAAACAAGCAACATAATCCCCAAGAGAACGTACATCAGGTCACCGAATCCGCTTTAGTTGCTCGGAAAGAAGTCACCTGGAGAGTGAGTTTTTGATTCGGGACGCAATATTTGAGTTCCGTGGTCATGATGAGTATACGAGGGTCACAATTAACTGTCAGTGGTGCGTCGGAAACAATCATTAAGACCATTAGGAGGACATACATCTGGTCACCGTAGCCTCGTTAATTGCTCGGAAAGAAGTCAGCTGGTGACTGAAATATTGAATCACGATGCAATTTGTGCCCTTCATTGTCATTATGAGTGTACAAGGGTTACAACTAATACTCAGTGCTACGTCGAAAACAATAAATTTGCCTCCGAGAGGAATGTAAAACATGTGGTAGTAGAACCAATAAGTGCTTGAAGAAAAGTTGTCTCAAAACTATAATCGCGACGCAATTTGTGCGTTCCATCTTCATTATGAGAGTGCGAGGGTTACAATTAACTGCCGGTAGTCTGTTGGAAACAAGCAACATGATCCCCAGGAGAACGTACATCAGGTCACCGTAGCCGCTTTAGTTGCTCGGAAAGAAGTCACCTGGAGAGTAAGTTTTTGATTCAGGACGCAATATTTGAGTTCCGTGGTCATGATGAGTATGCGAGGGTCACAATTAACTGTCAGTGGTGTGTCGGAAACAAGCAACAAGACCATCAGGTGGACATACATCTGGTCACCGTAGCCTCGTTAATTGCTCGGAAAGAAGTCAGCTGGTGACTGAAATATTGAATCGCGATGCAATTTGCGCCCTTCATTGTCATTATGAGTGTACAAGGGTTACAACTAATACTCAGTGCTACGCCGAAAACAATAAATTTGCCTCCGAGAGGAATGTAAAACATGTGGTAGTAGAACCACTAAGTGCTTGAAGAAAAGTTGTCTCAAAACTATAATCGCGACGCAATTTGTGCGTTCCATCTTCATTATGAGAGTGCGAGGGTTACAATTAACTGCCGGTACTCCGTTGGAAACAAGCAACATAATCCCCAGTTGAACGTACATCAGGTCACCGTAGCCGCTTTAGTTGCTCGGAAAGAAATCACCTGGAGAGTGAGTTTTTGATTCGGCACACAATATTTGAGTTCCGTGGTCATGATGAGTATGCGAGGGTCACAATTAACTGTCAGTTGTGCGTCGGAAACAAGCAACAAGACCATCAGGAGGACATACATCTCGTGACCGTAGCCTCGTTAATTGCTCGGAAAGAAGTCAGCTGGTAACTGAAATATTGAATCGCGATGCAATTTGCGCCCTTCATTGTCATTATGAGTGTGCAAGGGTTACAACTAATACTCAGTGCTACGTCGAAAACAATAAATTTGCCTCCGAGAGGAATGTAAAACATGTGGTAGTAGAACCATTAAGTGCTTGAAGAAAAGTTGTCTCAAAACTATAATCGCGACGCAATTTGTGCATTCCATCTTCATTATGAGAGTGCGAGGGTTACAATTAACTGCCGGTAGTCCGTTGGAAACAAGCAACATAATCCCCAGCAGAACGTACATTAGGTCACCGAAGCCGCTTTAGTTGCTCGGAAAGAAGTCACCTGAAGAGTGAGTTTTTGATTCGGGACGCAATATTTGAGTTCCGTGGTCATGATGAGTATGCGAGGGTCACAATTAACTGTCAGTGGTGCGTCGGAAACAAGCAACAAGACCATCAGGAGGACATACATCTGGTCACCGTAGCCTCGTTAATTGCTCGGAAAGAAGTCAGCTGGTGACTGAAATATTGAATCGCGATGCAATTTGCGCCCTTCATTGTCATTATGAGTGTACAAGGGTTACAACTAATACTCAGTGCTACGTCGAAAACAATAAATTTGCCTCCGAGAGGAATGTAAAACATGTGGTAGTAGAACCATTAAGTGCTTGAAGAAAAGTTGTCTCAAAACTATAATCGCGATGCAATTTGTGCATTCCATCTTCATTATGAGAGTGTGAGGGTTACAATTAACTGCCGGTAGTCCCTTGGAAACAAGCAACATAATCCCTTGGAGAACGTACATCAGGTCACCGTAGCCGCTTTAGTTGCTCGGAAAGAAGTCACCTGGAGAGTGAGTTTTTGATTCGGGACGCAATATTTGAGTTCCGTGGTCATGATGAGTATACGTGGGTCACAATTAACTGTCAGTGGTGCGTCGGAAACAAGCAACAAGACCATCAGGAGGACATACATCTGGTCACCGTAGCCTCGTTAATTGCTCGGAAAGAAGTCAGCTGGTGACTGAAATACTGAATCGCGATGCAATTTGCGCCCTTCATTGTCATTATGAGTGTACAAGGGTTACAACTAGTACTCAGTGCTACGTCGAAAACAATAAATTTGCCTCCGAGAGGAATGTAAAACATGTGGTAGTAGAACCATTAAGTGCTTGAAGAAAAGTTGTCTCAAAACTATAATCGCGACGCAATTTGTGCGTTCCATCTTCATTATGAGAGTGCGAGGGTTACAATTAACTGCCGGTAGTCCGTTGGAAACAAGCAACATAATCCCCAGGAGAACGTACATCAGGTCACCGAAGCCGCTTTAGTTACTCGGAAAGAAGTCACCTGCAGAGTGAGTTTTTGATTCGGGACGCAATATTTGAGTTCCGTGGTCATGATGAGTATGCGAGGGTCACATTTAACTGTCAGTTGTGCGTCGGAAACAAGCAACAAGACCATCAGGAGGACATACATCTGGTCACCGTAGCCTCGTTAATTGCTCGGAAAGAAGTCAGCTGGTGACTGAAATATTGAATCGCGATGCAATTTGCGCCCTTCATTGTCATTATGAGTGTACAAGGGTTACAACTAATACTCAGTGCTACGTCGAAAACAATAAATTTGCCTCCGAGAGGAATGTAACACATGTGGTAGTAGAACCATTATGTGCTTGAAGAAAAGTTGTCTCCAAACTATAATCGCGACGCAATTTGTGCGTTCCATCTTCATTATGAGAGTGCGAGGGTTACAATTAACTGCCGGTAGTCTGTTGGAAACAAGCAACATGATCCCCAGGAGAACGTACATCAGGTCACCGTAACCGCTTTAGTTTGCTCGGAAAGAAGTCACCTGGGAGTGAGTTTTTGATTCGGGACGCAATATTTGAGTTCCGTGGTCATGATGAGTATGCGAGGGTCACAATTAACTGTCAGTGGTGCGTCGGAAACAAGCAACAAGACCATCAGGAGGACATTCAACTGGTCACCGTAGCCTCGTTAATTGCTCGGAAAGAAGTCAGCTGGTAACTGAAATATTGAATCGCGATGCAATTTGCGCCCTTCATTGTCATTATGAGTGTGCAAGGGTTACAACTAATACTCAGTGCTACGTCGAAAACAATAAATTTGCCTCCGAGAGGAATGTAAAACATGTGGTAGTAGAACCATTAAGTGCTTGAAGAAAAGTTGTCTCAAAACTATAATCGCGACGCAATTTGTGCATTCCATCTTCATTATGAGAGTGCGAGGGTTACAATTAACTGCCGGTAGTCCGTTGGAAACAAGCAACATAATCCCCAGCAGAACGTACATTAGGTCACCGAAGCCGCTTTAGTTGCTCGGAAAGAAGTCACCTGAAGAGTGAGTTTTTGATTCGGGACGCAATATTTGAGTTCCGTGGTCATGATGAGTATGCGAGGGTCACAATTAACTGTCAGTGGTGCGTCGGAAACAAGCAACAAGACCATCAGGATTACATACATCTGGTCACCGTAGCCTCGTTAATTGCTCGGAAAGAAGTCAGCTGGTGACTGAAATATTGAATCGCGATACAATTTGCGCCCTTCATTGTCATTATGGGTGTACAAGGGTTACAACTAATACTCAGTGCTACGTCGAAAACAATAAATTTTCCTCCGAGAGGAATGTAAAACATGTGGTAGTAGAACCATTAAGTGCTTGAAGAAAAGACGTCTCAAAACTATAATCGCGACGCAATTTGTGCGTTTCATCTTCATTATGAGAGTGCGAGGGTTACAATTAACTGCCGGTAGTCCGTTGGAAACAAGCAACATAATCCCCAGGAGATCGTACATCAGGTCACCGAAGCCGCTTTAGTTGCTTGGAAAGAAGTCACCTGGATAGAGAGTTTATGATTCGGGACGCAATATTTGAGTTCCGTGGTCATGATGAGTATGCGAGAGTCACAATTAACTGTCAGTGATGCGTCGGAAACAAGCAACAAGACCATCAGGAGGACATACATCTGGTCACCGTAGCCTCGTTAATTGCTCGGAAAGAAGTCAGCTGGTGACTGAAATATTGAATCGCGATGCAATTTGCGCCCTTCATTGTCATTATGAGTGTACAAGGGTTACAACTAATACTCAGTGCTACGTCGAAAACAATAAATTTGCCTCCGAGAGGAATGTAAAACATGTGGTAGTAGAACCATTAAGTGCTTGAAGAAAAGTTGTCTCAAAACTATAATCGCGATGCAATTTGTGCATTCCATCTTCATTATGAGAGTGCGAGGGTTACAATTAACTGCCGGTAGTCCCTTGGAAACAAGCAACGTAATCCCTAGGAGAACGTACATCAGGTCACCGTAGCCGCTTTAGTTGCTCGGAAAGAAGTCACCTGGAGAGTGAGTTTTTGATTCGGGACGCAATATTTGAGTTCCGTGGTCATGATGAGTATACGTGGGTCACAATTAACTGTCAGTGGTGCGTCGGAAACAAGCAACAAGACCATCAGGAGGACATACATCTGGTCACCGTAGCCTCGTTAATTGCTCGGAAAGAAGTCAGCTGGTGACTGAAATACTGAATCGCGATGCAATTTGCGCCCTTCATTGTCATTATGAGTGTACAAGGGTTACAACTAATACTCAGTGCTACGTCGAAAACAATAAATTTGCCTCCGAGAGGAATGTAAAACATGTGGTAGTAGAACCATTAAGTGCTTGAAGAAAAGTTGTCTCAAAACTATAATCGCGACGCAATTTGTGCGTTCCATCTTCATTATGAGAGTGCGAGGGTTACAATTAACTGCCGGTAGTCCGTTGGAAACAAGCAACATAATCCCCAGGAGAACGTACATCAGGTCACCGAAGCCGCTTTAGTTGCTCGGAAAGAAGTCACCTGCAGAGTGAGTTTTTGATTCGGGACGCAATATTTGAGTTCCGTGGTCATGATGAGTATGCGAGGGTCACATTTAACTGTCAGTTGTGCGTCGGAAACAAGCAACAAGACCATCAGGAGGACATACATCTGGTCACCGTAGCCTCGTTAATTGCTCGGAAAGAAGTCAGCTGGTGACTGAAATATTGAATTGCGATGCAATTTGCGCCCTTCATTGTCTTTATGAGTGTACAAGGGTTACAACTAATACTCAGTGCTACGTCGAAAACAATAAATTTGCCTCCGAGAGGAATGTAACACATGTGGTAGTAGAACCATTATGTGCTTGAAGGAAAGTTGTCTCCAAACTATAATCGCGACGCAATTTGTGCGTTCCATCTTCATTATGAGAGTGCGAGGGTTACAATTAACTGCCGGTAGTCTGCTGGAAACAAGCAACATGATCCCCAGGAGAACGTACATCAGGTCACCGTAACCGCTTTAGTTTGCTCGGAAAGAAGTCACCTGGGAGTGAGTTTTTGATTCGGGACGCAATATTTGAGTTCCGTGGTCATGATGAGTATGCGAGAGTCACAATTAACTGTCAGTGGTGCGTCGGAAACAAGCAACAAGACCATCAGGAGGACATTCAACTGGTCACCGTAGCCTCGTTAATTGCTCGGAAAGAAGTCAGCTGGTGACTGACATATTGAATCGCGATGCAATTTGCGCCCTTCATTGTCATTATGAGTGTACAAGGGTTACAACTAATACTCAGTGCTACGTCGAAAACAATAAATTTGCCTCCGAGAGGAATGTAAAACATGTGGTAGTAGAACCATTAAGTGCTTGAAGAAAAGTTGTCTCAAAACTATAATCGCGACGCAATTTGTGCGTTTCATCTTCATTATGAGAGTGCGAGGGTTACAATTAACTGCCGGTAGTCGTTGGAAACAAGCAACATAATCCCCAGGAGAACGTACATCAGGTCACCGAAGCCGCTTTAGTTGCTCGGAAAGAAGTCACCTGGAGAGTGAGTTTTTGATTCGGGACGCAATATTTGAGTTCCGTGGTCATGATGAGTATGCGAGGGTCACAATTAACTGTCAGTGGTGCGTCGGAAACAAGCAACAAGACCATCAGGAGGACATACATCTGGTCACCGTAGTCTCGTTAATTGCTCGGAAAGAAGTCAGCTGGTGACTGAAATATTGAATCGCGATGCAATTTGCGCCCTTCATTGTCATTATGAGTGTACAAGGGTTACAACTAATACTCAGTGCTACGTCGAAAACAATAAATTTGCCTCCGAGAGGAATGTAAAACATGTGGTAGTAGAACCATTAAGCGCTTGAAGAAAAGTTGTCTCAAAACTATAATCGCGACGCAATTTGTGCGTTCCATCTTCATTATGAGAGTGCGAGGGTTACAATTAACTGCCGGTAGTCTGTTGGAAACAAGCAACATGATCCCCAGGAGAACGTACATCAGGTCACCGTAGCCGCTTTAGTTGCTCGGAAAGAAGTCACCTGGAGAGTGAGTTTTTGATTCGGGACGCAATATTTGAGTTCCGTGGTCATGATGAGTATGCGAGGGTCACAATTAACTGTCAGTGGTGCGTCGGAAACAAGCAACAAGACCATCAGGAGGACAGACATCTGGTCACCGTAGCCTCGTTAATTGCTCGGAAAGAAGTCAGCTGGTGACTGAAATATTGAATCGCGATGCAATTTGCGCCCTTCATTCTCATTATGAGTGTACAAGGGTTACAACTAATACTCAGTGCTACGTCGAGAACAATAAATTTGCCTCCGAGAGGAATGTAAAACATGTGGTAGTAGAACTATTAAGTGCTTGAAGAAAAGTTGTCTCAAAACTATAATCTCGACGCAATTTGTGCGTTTCATCTTCATTATGAGAGTGCGAGGGTTACAATTAACTGCCGGTAGTCCGTTGGAAACAAGCAACATAATCCCCAGGAGAACGTACATCAGGTCACCGAAGAAGCTTTAGTTGCTCGGAAAGAAGTCACCTGGAGAGTGAGTTTTTGATTCGGGACGCAATATTTGAGTTCTGTGGTCATGATGAGTATGCGAGGGTCACAATTAACTGTAAGTTGTGCGTCGGAAACAAGCAACAAGACCATCAGGAGGACATACATCTGGTCACCGTAGTCTCGTTAATTGCTCGGAAAGAAGTCAGCTGGTGACTGAAATATTGAATCGCGATGCAATTTGCGCCCTTCATTGTCATTATGAGTGTACAAGGGTTACAACTAATACTCAGTGCTACGTCGAAAACAATAAATTTGCCTCCGAGAGGAATGTAAAACATGTGGTAGTAGAACCATTAAGCGCTTGAAGAAAAGTTGTCTCAAAACTATAATCGCGACGCAATTTGTGCGTTCCATCTTCATTATGAGAGTGCGAGGGTTACAATTAACTGCCGGTAGTCTGTTGGAAACAAGCAACATGATCCCCAGGAGAACGTACATCAGGTCACCGTAGCCGCTTTAGTTGCTCGGAAAGAAGTCACCTGGAGAGTGAGTTTTTGATTCGGGACGCAATATTTGAGTTCCGTGGTCATGATGAGTATGCGAGGGTCACAATTAACTGTCAGTGGTGCGTCGGAAACAAGCAACAAGACCATCAGGAGGACAGACATCTGGTCACCGTAGCCTCGTTAATTGCTCGGAAAGAAGTCAGCTGGTGACTGAAATATTGAATCGCGATGCAATTTGCGCCCTTCATTCTCATTATGAGTGTACAAGGGTTACAACTAATACTCAGTGCTACGTCGAGAACAATAAATTTGCCTCCGAGAGGAATGTAAAACATGTGGTAGTAGAACTATTAAGTGCTTGAAGAAAAGTTGTCTCAAAACTATAATCTCGACGCAATTTGTGCGTTTCATCTTCATTATGAGAGTGCGAGGGTTACAATTAACTGCCGGTAGTCCGTTGGAAACAAGCAACATAATCCCCAGGAGAACGTACATCAGGTCACCGAAGAAGCTTTAGTTGCTCGGAAAGAAGTCACCTGGAGAGTGAGTTTTTGATTCGGGACGCAATATTTGAGTTCTGTGGTCATGATGAGTATGCGAGGGTCACAATTAACTGTAAGTTGTGCGTCGGAAACAAGCAACAAGACCATCAGGAGGACATACATCTGGTCACCGTAGCCTCGTTAATTGCTCGGAAAGAAGTCAGCTGGTGACTGAAATATTGAATCGCGATGCAATTTGCGCCCTTCTTTGTCATTATGAGTGTACAAGGGTTACAACTAATACTCAGTGCTACGTCGAAAACAATAAATTTGCCTCCGAGAGGAATGTAAAACATGTGGTAGTAGAACCATTAAGTGCTTGAAGAAAAGTTGTCTCAAAACTATGATCGCGACGCAATTTGTGCGTTCCATCTTCATTATGAGAGTGCGAGGGTTACAATTAACTGCCGGTAGTCCGTTGGAAACAAGCAACATAATCCCCAGGAGAACGTACATCAGGTCACCGAAGCCGTTTTAGTTGCTCGGAAAGAAGTCACCTGGAGAGTGCGTTTTTGATTCGGGACGCAATATTTGAGTTCCGTGGTCATGATGAGTATGCGAGAGTCACAATTAACTGTCAGTTGTGCGTCGGAAACAAGCAACAAGACCATCAGGAGGACATACATCTGGTCACCGTAGCCTCGTTAATTGCTCGGAAAGAAGTCATCTGGTGACTGAAATATTGAATCGCGATGCAATTTGCGCCCTTCATTGTCATTATGAGTGTACAAGGGTTACAACTAATACTCAGTGCTACGTCGAGAACAATAAATTTGCCTCCGAGAGGATTGTAAAACATGTGGTAGTAGAACTATTAAGTGCTTGAAGAAAAGTTGTCTCAAAACTATAATCTCGACGCAATTTGTGCGTTTCATCTTCATTATGAGAGTGCGAGGTTTACAATTAACTGCCGGTAGTCCGTTGGAAACAAGCAACATAATCCCCAGGAGAACGTACATCAGGTCACCGAAGCCGCTTTAGTTGCTCGGAAAGAAGTCACCTGGAGAGTGAGTTTTTGATTCGGGACGCAATATTTGAGTTCCGTGGTCATGATGAGTATGCGAGGGTCACAATTAACTGTCAGTTGTGCGTCGGAAACAAGCAACAAGACCATCAGGAGGACATACATCTGGTCACCGTAGCCTCGTTAATTGCTCGGAAAGAAGTCAGCTGGTGACTGAAATATTGATTCGCGATGCAATTTGCGCCCTTCATTGTCATTATGATTGTACAAGGGTTACAACTAATACTCAGTGCTACGTCGAAAACAATAAATTTGCCTCCGAGAGGAATGTAAAACATGTGGTAGTAGAACCATTAAGTGCTTGAAGAAAAGTTGTCTCAAAACTATAATCGCGACGCAATTTGTGCGTTCCATCTTCATTATGAGAGTGCGAGGGTTACAATTAACTGCCGGTAGTCCGTTGGAAACAAGCAACATAATCCCCAGGAGAACGTACATCAGGTCACCGAAGCTGCTTTAGTTGCTCGGAAAGAAGTCACCTGGAGAGTGAGTTTTTGATTCGGGACGCAATATTTGAGTTCCGTGGTCATGATGAGTATACAAGGGTCACAGTTAACTGTCAGTTGTGCGTCGGAAACAAGCAACAAGACCATCAGGAGGAAATACATCTGGTCACCGTAGCCTCGTTAATTGCTCGGAAAGAAGTCAGCTGGTGACTGAAATATTTAATCGCGATGCAATTTGCGCCCTTCATTGTCATTATGAGTTTACAAGGGTTACAACTAATACTCAGTGCTACGTCGAAAACAATAAATTTGCCTCCAAGAGGAATGTAAAACATGTGGTAGTAGAACCATTAAGTGCTTGAAGAAAAGTTGTCTCAAAACTATAATCTCGACGCAATTTGTGCCTTCCATCTTCATTATGAAAGTGCGAGGGTTACAATTAACTGCCGGTAGTCCGTTGGAAACAAGCAACATAATCCCCAGGAGAACGTACATCAGGTCACCGAAGCCGCTTTAGTTGCACGGAAAGAAGTCACCTGAAGAGTGAGTTTTTGATTCGGGACGCAATATTTGAGTTCTGTGGTCATGATGAGTATGCGAGGGTCACAATTAACTGTCAGTTGTGCGTCGGAAACAAGCAACAAGACCATCAGGAGGACATACATCTGGTCACCGTAGCCTCGTCAATTGCTCGGAAAGAAGTCAGCTGGTGACTGAAATATAGAATCGCGATGCAATTTGCGCCCTTCATTGTCATTATGAGTGTACAAGGGTTACAACTAATACTCAGTGCTACGTCGAAAACAATAAATTTGCCTCCGAGAGGAATGTAAAACATGTGGTAGTAGAACCATTAAGTGCTTGAAGAATAGTTGTCTCAAAACTATAATCGCGACGCAATTTGTGCGTTCCATCTTCATTATGAGAGTGCGAGGGTTACAATTAACTGCCGGTAGTCCGTTGGAAACAAGCAACATAATCCCCAGGAGAACGTACATCAGGTCACCGAAGCCGCTTTAGTTGCTCGGAAAGAAGTCAGCTGGAGAGTGAGTTTTTGATTCGGGACGCAATATTTGAGTTCCGTGATCATGATGAGTATGCGAGGGTCACAATTAACTGTCAGTCGTGCGTCGGAAATAAGCAACAAGACCATCAGGAGGACATACATCTGGTCACCGTGGCCTCGTTAATTGCTCGGAAAGAAGTCAGCTGGTGACTGAAATATTGAATCGCGATGCAATTTGCGCCCTTCATTGTCATTATGAGTGTACAATGGTTACAACTAATACTCAGTGCTACGTCGAAGACAATAAATTTGCCTCCGAGATGAATGTAAAACATGTGGTAGTAGAACCATTAAGTGCTTGAAGAAAAGATGTCTCAAAACTATAATCGCGATGCAATTTGTGCGTTCCATCTTCATTATGAGAGTGCGAGGGTTACAATTAACTGCCGGTAGTCCGTTGGAAACAAGCAACATAATCCCCAGGAGAACGTACATCAGGTCACCGAAGCCGCTTTAGTTGCTCGGAAAGAAGTCACCTGGAGAGTGAGTTTTTGATTCGGGACGCAATATTTGAGTTCCGTGATCATGATGAGTATGCGAGGGTCACAATTAACTGTCAGTGGTGCGTCGGAAATAAGCAACAAGACCATCAGGAGGACATACATCTGGTCACCGTAGCCTCGTTAATTGCTCGGAAAGAAGTCAGCTGGGGACTGAAATATTGAATCGCGATGCAATTTGCGCCCTTCATTGTCATTATGAGTGTACAAGGGTTACAACTAATACTCAGTGCTACGTCGAAAACAATAAATTTGCCTCCGAGAGGAATGTAAAACATGTGGTAGTAGAACCATTAAGTGCTTGAAGAAAAGTTGTCTCAAAACTATAATCTCGACGCAATTTGTGCGTTTCATCTTCATTATGAGAGTGCGAGGGTTACAATTAACTGCCGGTAGTCCGTTGGAAGCAAGCAACATAATCCCCAGGAGAACGTACATCAGGTCACCGAAGCCTCTTTAGTTGCTCGGAAAGAAGTCACCTGGAGAGTGAGTTTTTGATTCGGGACGCAATATTTGAGTTATGTGGTCATGATGAGTATGCGAGGGTCACAATTAACTGTAAGTTGTGCGTCGGAAACAAGCAACAAGACCATCAGGAGGACATACATCTGGTCACCGTAGCCTCGTTAATTGCTCGGAAAGAAGTCAGCTGGTGACTGAAATATTGAATCGCGATGCAATTTGCGCCCTTCATTGTCATTATGAGTGTACAAGGGTTACAACTAATACTCAGTGCTACGTCGAAAACAATAAATTTGCCTCCGAGAGGAATGTAAAACATGTGGTAGTAGAACCATTAAGTGCTTGAAGAAAAGTTGTCTCAAAACTATAATCGCGACGCAATTTGTGCCTTCCATCTTCATTATGAGAGTGCGAGGGTTACAATTAACTGCCGGTAGTCCGTTGGAGACAAGCAACATAATCCCCAGGAGAACGTACATCAGGTCACCGAAGCCACTTTAGTTGCTCAGAAAGAAGTCACCTGGAGAGTGAGATTTTGATTCGGGACGCAATATTTGAGTTCCGTGGTCATGATGAGTATGCGAGGGTCACAATTAACTGTCAGTGTTGCGTCGGAAACAAGCAACAAGACCATCAGGAGGACATACATCTGGTCACCGTAGCCTCGTTAATTGCTCGGAAAGAAGTCAGCTGGTGACTGAAATATTGAATCGCGATGCAATTTGCGCCCTTCATTGTCATTATGAGTGTACAAGGGTTACAACTAATACTCAGTGCAACGTCGAAAACAATAAATTTGCCTCCGAGTAGAATGTAAAACATGTGGTAGTAGAACCATTAAGTGCTTGAAGAAAAGTTGTCTCAAAACTATAATCGCGACGCAATTTGTGCGTTCCATCTTCATTATGAGAGTGCGACGGTTACAATTAACTGCCGGTAGTCCGTTGGAAACAAGCAACATAATCCACAGGAGAACGTACATAAGGTCACCGAAGCCGCTTTAGTTGCTCGGAAAGAAGTCACCTGGATAGAGAGTTTTTGATTCGGGACGCAATATTTGAGTTCCGTGGTCATGATGAGTATGCGAGAGTCACAATTAACTGTCAGTGGTGCGTCGGAAACAAGCAACAAGACCATCAGGAGGACATACATCTGGTCACCGTAGCCTTGTTAATTGCTCGGAAAGAAGTCAGCTGGTGACTGAAATATTGAATCGCGATGCAATTTGCGCCCTTCATTGTCATTATGAGTGTACAAGGGTTACAACTAATACTCAGTGCTACGTCGAAAACAATAAATTTGCCTCCGAGAGGAATGTAAAACATGTGGTAGTAGAACCATTAAGTGCTTGAAGAAAAGTTGTCTCAAAACTATAATCGCGACGCAATTTGTGCGTTCCATCTTCATTATGAGAGTGCGAGGGTTACAATTAACTGCCGGTAGTCGTTGGAAACAAGCAACATAATCCCCAGGAGATCGTACATCAGGTCACCGAAGCCGCTTTAGTTGCTCGGAAAGAAGTCACCTGGATAGAGAGTTTTTGATTCGGGACGCAATATTTGAGTTCCGTGGTCATGATGAGTATGCGAGAGTCACAATTAACTGTCAGTGGTGCGTCGGAAACAAGCAACAAGACCATCAGGAGGACATACATCTGGTCACCGTAGCCTCGTTAATTGCTCGGAAAAAAGTCAGCTGGTGACTGAAATATTGAATCGCGATGCAATTTGCGCCCTTCATTGTCATTATGAGTGTACCAGGGTTACAACTAATACTCAGTGCTACGTCGAAAACAATAAATTTGCCTCCGAGAGGAATGTAAAACATGTGGTAGTGGAACCATTAAGTGCTTGAAGAAAAGTTGTCTCAAAACTATAATCGCGATGCAATTTCTGCATTCCATCTTCATTATGAGAGTACGAGGGTTACAATTAACTGCCGGTAGTCCCTTGGAAACAAGCAACATAATCCCTAGGAGAACATACATCAGGTCACCGCAGCCGCTTTAGTTGCTCGGAAAGAAGTCACCTGGAGAGTGAGTTTTTGATTCGGGACGCAATATTTGAGTTCCGTGGTCTTGATGAGTATACGAGGGTCACAATTAACTGTCAGTGGTGCGTCGGAAACAAGCAACAAGACCATCAGGAGGACATACATCTGGTCACCGTAGCCTCGTTAATTCCTCGGAAAGAAGTCAGCTGGTGACTGAAATACTGAATCGCGATGCAATTTGCGCCCTTCATTGTCATTATGAGTGTACAAGGGTTACAACTAATACTCAGTGCTACGTCGAAAACAATAAATTTGCCTCCGAGAGCAATGTAAAACATGTGGTAGTAGAACCATTAAGTGCTTGAAGAAAAGTTGTCTCAATACTATAATCGCGACGCAATTTGTGCGTTCCATCTTCATTATGAGGGTGCGAGGGTTACAATTAACTGCCGGTAGTCCGTTGGAAACAAGCAACATAATCCCCAGGAGAACGTACATCAGGTCACCGAAGCCGCTTTAGTTGCTCGGAAAGAAGTCACCTGGAGAGTGAGTTTTTGATTCGGGACGCAATATTTGAGTTCCGTGGTCATGATGAGTATGCGAGGGTCACAATTAACTGTCAGTTGTGCGTCGGAAACAAGCAACAAGACCATCAGGAGGACATACATCTGGTCACCGTAGCCTCGTTAATTGCTCGGAAAGAAGTCAGCTGGTGACTGAAATATTGAATCGCGATGCAATTTGCGCCCTTCATTGTCATTATGAGTGTACAAGGGTTACAACTAATACTCAGTGCTACGTCGAAAACAATAAATTTGCCTCCGAGAGGAATGTAAAACATGTGGTAGTAGAACCATTAAGTGCTTGAAGAAAAGTTGTCTCAAAACTATAATCGCAATGCAATTTGTGCGTTCCATCTTCATTATGAGAGTGCGAGGGTTACAATTAACTGCCGGTAGTCCGTTGGAAACAAGCAACATAATCCCCAGGAGAACGTACATCAGGTCACCGAAGCCGCTTTAGTTGCTTGGAAAGAAGTCACCTGGAGAGTGATTTTTTGTTTCGGGACGCAATTTTTGAGTTCCGTGGTCATGATGAGTATGCGAGGGTCACAATTAACTTTCAGTTTTGCATCGGAAACAAGCAACAAGACCATCGGGACATACATCTGGTCACCGTAGCCTCGTTAATTGCTCGGAAAGAAGTCAGCTGGTGACTGAAATATTGAATCGCGATGCAATTTGCGCCCTTCATTGTCATTATGAGTGTACAAGGGTTACAACTAATACTCAGTGCTACGTCGAAAACAATAAATTTGCCTCCGAGAGGAATGTAACACATGTGGTAGTAGAACCATTATATGCTTGAAGAAAAGTTGTCTCCAAACTATAATCGCGACGCAATTTGTGCGTTCCATCTTCATTATGAGAGTGCGAGGGTTACAATTAACTGCCGGTAGTCTGTTGGAAACAAGCAACATGATCCCCAGGAGAACGTACATCAGGTCACCGTAACCGCTTTAGTTGCTAGGACAGAAGTCACCTGGGAGTGAGTTTTTGATTCGGGACGCAATATTTGAGTTCCGTGGTCATGATGAGTATGCGAGGGTCACAATTAACTGTCAGTGGTGCGTCGGAAACAAGCAACAAGACCATCAGGAGGACATACATCTGGTCACCGTAGCCTCGTTAATTGCTCGGAAAGAAGTCAGCTGGTGACTGAAATATTGAATCGCGATGCAATTTGCGCCCTTCATTGTCATTATGAGTGTACAATGGTTACAACTAATACTCAGTGATATGTCGAGAACAATAAATTTGCCTCCGAGAGGAATGTAAAACATGTGGTAGTAGAACTATTAAGTGCTTGAAGAAAAGTTGTCTCAAAACTATAATCTCGACGCAATTTGTGCGTTTCATCTTCATTATGAGAGTGCGAGGGTTACAATTAACTGCCGGTAGTCCGTTGGAAACAAGCAACATAATCCCCAGGAGAACGTACATCAGGTCACCGAAGCCGCTTTAGTTGCTCGGAAAGAAGTCACCTGGAGAGTGAGTTTTTGATTCGGGACGCAATATTTGAGTATTGTGGTCATGATGAGTATGCGAGGGTCACAATTAACTGTAAGTTGTGCGTCGGAAACAAGCAACAAGACCATCAGGAGGACATACATCTGGTCACCGTAGCCTCGTTAATTGCTCGGAAAGAAGTCAGCTGGTGACTGAAATATTGAATCGCGATGCAATTTGCGCCCTTCATTGTCATTATGAGTGTACAAGGGTTACAACTAATACTCAGTGCTACGTCGAAAACAATAAATTTGCCTCCGAGAGGAATGTGAAACATGTGGTAGTAGAACCGTTAAGTGCTTGAAGATAAGTTGTCTCAAAACTATAATCGCGACGCAATTTGTGCGTTCCATCTTCATTATGAGAGTGCGAGGGTTACAATTAACTGCCAGTAGTCCGTTGGAAACAAGCAACATAATCCCCAGGAGAACGTACATCAGGTCACCGAAGCCACTTTAGTTGCTCAGAAAGAAGTCACCTGGAGAGTGAGATTTTGATTCGGGACGCAATATTTGAGTTCCGTGGTCATGATGAGTATGCGAGGGTCACAATTAACTGTCAGTGGTGCGTCGGAAACAAGCAACAAGACCATCAGGAGGACATACATCTGGTCACCGTAGCCTCGTTAATTGCTCGGAAAGAAGTCAGCTGGTGACTGAAATATTGAATCGCGATGCAATTTGCGCCCTTCATTGTCATTATGAGTGTACAAGGGTTACAACTAATACTCAGTGCTACGTCGAAAACAATAAATTTGCCTCCGAGAGGAATGTAAAACATGTGGTAGTAGAACCATTAAGTGCTTGAAGAAAAGTTGTCTCAAAACTATGATCGCGACGCAATTTGTGCGTTCCATCTTCATTATGAGAGTGCGAGGGTTACAATTAACTGCCGGTAGTCCGTTGGAAACAAGCAACATAATCCCCAGGAGAACGTACATCAGGTCACCGAAGGCGCTTTAGTTGCTCGGAAAGAAGTCACCTGGAGAGTGAGTTTTTGATTCGGGACGCAATATTTGAGTTCCGTGGTCATGGTGAGTATGCGAGGGTCACAATTAACTGTCAGTTGTGCGTCGGAAACAAGCAACAAGACCATCAGGAGGACATACATCTGGTCACCGTTGCCTCGTTAATTGCCCGGAAAGAAGTCAGCTGGTGACTGAAATATTGAATCGCGATGCAATTTGCGCCCTTCATTGTCATTATGAGTGTACAAGGGTTACAACTAATACTCAGTGCTACGTCGAGAACAATAAATTTGCCTCCGAGAGGAATGTAAAACATGTGGTAGTAGAACTATTAAGTGCTTGAAGAAAAGTTGTCTCAAAACTATAATCTCGACGCAATTTGTGCGTTTCATCTTCATTATGAGAGTGCGAGGGTTACAATTAACTGCCGGTAGTCCATTGGAAACAAGCAACATAATCCCCAGGAGAACGTACATCAGGTCACCGAAGCCGCTTTAGTTGCTCGGAAAGAAGTCACCTGGAGAGTGAGTTTTTGATTCGGGGCGTAATATTTGAGTTCCGTGGTCATGATGAGTATGCGAGGGTCACAATTAACTGTCAGTTGTGCGTCGGAAACAAGCAACAAGACCATCAGGAGGACATACATCTGGTCACCGTAGCCTCATTAATTGCTCGGAAAGAAGTCAGCTGGTGACTGAAATATTGATTCGCGATGCAATTTGCGCCCTTCATTGTCATTATGATTGTGCAAGGGTTACAACTAATACTCAGTGCTACGTCGAAAACAATAAATTTGCCTCCGAGAGGAATGTAAAGCATGTGGTAGTAGAACCATTAAGTGCTTGAAGAAAAGTTGTCTCAAAACTATAATCGCGACGCAATTTGTGCGTTCCATCTTCATTATGAGAGTGCGAGGGTTACAATTAACTGCCGGTAGTCCGTTGGAAACAAGCAACATAATCCCCAGGAGAACGTACATCAGGTCACCGAAGCCGCTTTAGTTGCTCGGAAAGAAGTCACCTGGAGAGTGAGTTTTTGATTCGGGACTCAATATTTGAGTTCCGTGGTCATGATGAGTATGCGAGGGTCACAATTAACTGTCAGTGGTGCGTCGGAAATAAGCAACAAGACCATCAGGAGGACGTACATCTGGTCACCGTAGCCTCGTTAATTGCTCGGAAAGAAGTCAGCTGGTGACTGAAATATTGAATCGCGATGCAATTTGCGCCCTTCATTGTCATTATGAGTGTACAAGGGTTACAAATAATACTCAGTGCTACGTCGAAAACAATAAATTTGCCTCCGAGAGGAATGTAAAACATGTGGTAGTAGAACCATTAAGTGCTTGAAGAAAAGTTGTCTCAAAACTATAATCGCGACGCAATTTGTGCGTTCCATCTTCATTATGAGAGTGCGAGGGTTACAATTAACTGCCGGTAGTCCATTGGAGACAAGCAACATAATCCCGAGGAGAACGTACATCAGGTCACCGAAGCCGCTTTAGTTGCTCGGAAAGAAGTCACCTGGAGAGTGAGTTTTTGATTCGGGACGCAATATTTGAGTTCCGTGGTCATGATGAGTATGCGAGGGTCACAATTAACGTTCAGTTGTGCGTCGGAAACAAGCAACAAGACCATCAGGAGGACAAACATCTGGTCACCGTAGCCTCGTTAATTGCTCGGAAAAAAGTCAGCTGGTGACTGAAATATTGAATCGCGATGCAATTTGCGCCCTTCATTGTCATTATGAGTGTACAAGGGTTACAACTAATACTCAGTGCTACGTCGAAAACAATAAATTTGCCTCCGAGAGGAATGTAAAACATGTGGTAGTAGAACCATTAAGTGCTTGAAGAAAAGTTGTCTCAAAACTATAATCGCGACGCAATTTGTGCCTTCCATCTTCATTATGAGAGTGCGAGGGTTACAATTAACTGCCGGTAGTCCGTTGGAAACAAGCAACATAATCCCCAGGAGAACGTACATCAGGTCACCGAAGCCGCTTTAGTTGCTCGGAAAGAAGTCACCTGGAGAGTGAGTTTTTGATTCGGGACGCAATATTTGAGTTCCGTGGTCATGATGAGTATGCGAGGGTCACAATTAACTGTCAGTTGTGCGTCGGAAACAAGCAACAAGACCATCAGGAGGACATACATCTGGTCACCGTAGCCTCGTTAATTGCTCGGAAAGAAGTCAGCTGGTGACTGAAATATTGATTCGCGATGCAATTTGCGCCCTTCATTGTCATTATGAGTGTACAAGGGTTACAACTAATACTCAGTGCTACGTCGAAAACAATAAATTTGCCTCCGAGGGGAATGTAAAACATGTGGTAGTAGAACCATTAAGTGCTTGAAGAAAATTTGTCTCAAAACTATAATCTCGACGCAATTTGTGCGTTCCATCTTCATTATGAGAGTGCGAGGGTTACAATTAACTGCCGGTAGTCCGTTGGAAACAAGCAACATAATCCCCAGGAGAACGTACATCAGGTCACCGAAGCCGCTTTAGTTGCTCGGAAAGAAGTCACCTGGTGAGTGAGTTTTTGATTCGGGACGCAATATTTGAGTTCTGTGGTCATGATGAGTATGCGAGGGTCACAATTAACTGTCAGTTGTGCGTCGGAAACAAGCAACAAGACCATCAGGAGGACATACATCTGGTCACCGTAGCCTCGTTAATTGCTCGGAAAGAAGTCAGCTGGTGACTGAAATATTGAATCGCGATGCAATTTGCGCCCTTCATTGTCATTATGAGTGTACAAGGGTTACAACTAATACTCAGTGCTACGTCGAAAACAATAAATTTGCCTCCGAGAGGAATGTAAAACATGTGGTAGTAGAACCATTAAGTGCTTGAAGAATAGTTGTCTCAAAACTATAATCGCGACGCAATTTGTGCGTTCCATCTACATTATGAGAGTGCGAGGGTTACAATTAACTGCCGGTAGTCCGTTGGAAACAAGCAACATAATCCCCAGGAGAACGTACATCAGGTCACCGAAGCCGCTTTAGTTGCTCGGAAAGAAGTCACCTGGAGAGTGAGTTTTTGATTCGGGACGCAATATTTGAGTTCCGTGATCATGATGAGTATGCGAGGGTCACAATTAACTGTCAGTGGTGCGTCGGAAATAAGCAACAAGACCATCAGGAGGACGTACATCTGGTCACCGTAGCCTCGTTAATTGCTCGGAAAGAAGTCAGCTGGTGACTGAAATATTGAATCGCGATGCAATTTGCGCCCTTCACTGTCATTATGAGTGTACAAGGGTTACAAATAATACTCAGTGCTACGTCGAAAACAATAAATTTGCCTCCGAGAGGAATGTAAAACATGTGGTAGTATAACCACTAAGTGCTTGAAGAAACGTTGTCTCAAAACTATAATCGCGACGCAATTTGTGCGTTCCATCTTCATTATGAGAGTGCGAGGGTTACAATTAACTGCCGGTAGTCCGTTGGAGACAAGCAACATAATCCCCAGGAGAACGTACATCAGGTCACCGAAGCCGCTTTAGTTGTTCGGAAAGAAGTCACCTGGAGAGTGAGTTTTTGATTCGGGACGCAATATTTGAGTTCCGTGGTCATGATGAGTATGCGAGGGTCACAATTAACTGTCAGTTGTGCGTCGGAAACAAGCAACAAGACCATCAGGAGGACATACATCTGGTCACCGTAGCCTCGTTAATTGCTCGGAAAGAAGTCAGCTGGTGACTGAAATATTGAATCGCGATGCAATTTGCGCCCTTCATTGTCATTATGAGTGTACAAGGGTTACAACTAATACTCAGTGCTACGTCGAAAACAATAAATTTGCCTCCGAGATGAATGTAAAACATGTGGTAGTAGAACCATTAAGTGCTTGAAGAAAAGTTGTCTCAAAACTATAACCCGACGCAATTTGTGCATTCCATCTTCATTATGAGAGTGCGAGGGTTACAATTAACTGCCGGTAGTCCGTTGGAAACAAGCAACATAATCCCCAGGAGAACGTACATCAGGTCACCGAAGCCGCTTTAGTTGCTCGGAAAGAAGTCACCTGGAGAGTGAGTTTTTGATTCGGGACGCAATATTTGAGTTCCGTGATCATGATGAGTATGCGAGGGTCACAATTAACTGTCAGTGGTGCGTCGGAAATAGGCAACAAGACCATCAGGAGGACATACATCTGGTCACCGTAGCCTCGTTAATTGCTCGGAAAGAAGTCAGCTGGTGACTGAAATATTGAATCGCGATGCAATTTGCGCCCTTCATTGTCATTATGAGTGTACAAGGGTTACAACTAATACTCAGTGCTACGTCGAAAACAATAAATTTGCCTCCGAGAGGAATGTAAAACATGTGGTAGTAGAACCATTAAGTGCTTGAAGAAAAGTTGTCTCAAAACTATAATCGCGACGCAATTTGTGCATTCCATCTTCATTATGAGAGTGCGAGGGTTACAATTAACTGCCGGTAGTCTGTTGGAGACAAGCAACATAATCCCCAGGAGAACGTACATCAGGTCACCGAAGCCGCTTTAGTTGCTCGGAAAGAAGTCACCTGGAGAGTGAGTTTTTGATTCGGGACGCAATATTTGAGTTCCGTGGTCATGATGAGTATGCGAGGGTCACAAATAACTGTCAGTTGTGCGTCGGAAACAAGCAACAAGACCATCAGGGGGACATACATCTGGTCACTGTAGCCTCGTTAATTGCTCGGAAAGAAGTCAGCTGGTGACTGAAATATTGAATCGCGATGCAATTTGCGCCCTTCATTGTCATTATGAGTGTACAAGGGTTACAACTAATACTCAGTGCTACGTCGAAAACAATAAATTTGCCTCCGAGAGGAATGTAAAACATGTGGTAGTAGAACCATTAAGTGCTTGAAGAAAAGTTGTCTCAAAACTATAATCGCGACGCAATTTGTGCATTCCATCTTCATTATGAGAGAGCGAGGGTAACAATTAACTGCCGGTAGTCCGTTGGAAACAAGCAACATAATCCCCAGGAGAACGTACATCAGGTCACCGAAGCCGCTTTAGTTGCTTGGAAAGAAGTCACCTGGAGAGTGAGTTTTTGATTCGGGACGCAATATTTGAGTTCTGTGGTCATGATGAGTATGCGAGGGTCACAATTAACTGTCAGTTGTGCGTCGGAAACAAGCAACAAGACCATCAGGAGGACATACATCTGGTCACCGTAGCCTCGTTAATTGCTCGGAAAGAAGTCAGCTGGTGACTGAAATATTGAATCGCGATGCAATTTGCGCCCTTCATTGTCATTATGAGTGTACAAGGGTTACAACTAATACTCAGTGCTACGTCGAAAACAATAAATTTGCCTCCGAGATGAATGTAAAACATGTGGTAGTAGAACCATTAAGTGCTTGAAGAAAAGTTGTCTCAAAACTATAATCGCGACGCAATTTGTGCGTTCCATCTTCATTATGAGAGTGCGAAGGTTACAATTAACTGCCGGTAGTCCGTTGGAAACAAGCAACATAATCCCCAGGAGAACGTACATCAGGTCACCGAAGCCGCTTTAGTTGCTCGGAAAGAAGTCACCTGGAGAGTGAGTTTTTGATTCGGGACGCAATATTTGAGTTCCGTGGTCATGATGAGTATGCGAGGGTCACAATTAACTGTAGTGGTGCGTCGGAAACAAGCAACAAGACCATCAGGAGGACATACATCTGGTCACCGTAGCCTCGTTAATTGCTCGGAAAGAAGTCAGCTGGTGACTGAAATATTGAATCGTGATGCAATTTGCGCCCTTCATTGTCATTATGAGTGTACAAGGGTTACAACTAATACTCAGTGCTACGTCGAAAACAATAAATTTGCCTCCGAGAGGAATGTAAAACATGTGGTAGTAGAACTATTAAGTGCTTGAAGAAAAGTTGTCTAAAAACTATAATCGCGACGCAATTTGTGCGTTCCATCTTCATTATGAGAGTGCGAGGGTTACAATTAACTGCCGGTAGTCCGTTGGAAACAAGCAACATAATCCCCAGGAGAACGTACATCAGGTCACCGAAGGCGCTTTAGTTGCTCGGAAAGAAGTCACCTGGAGAGTGAGTTTTTGATTCGGGACGCAATATTTGAGTTCCGTGGTCATGATGAGTATGCGAGGGTCACAATTAACTGTCAGTGGTGCGTCGGAAACAAGCAACAAGACCATCAGGAGGACATACATCTGGTCACCGTAGCCTCGTTAATTGCTCGGAAAGAAGTCAGCTGGTGACTGAAATATAGGATCGCGATGCAATTTGCGCCCTTCATTGTCATTATGAGTGAACAAGGGTTACAACTAATACTCAGTGCTACGTCGAAAACAATAAATTTGCCTCCGAGAGGAATGTAAAACATGTGGTAGTAGAACCATTAAGTGCTTGAAGAAAAGTTGTCTCAAAACTATAATCGCGACGCAATTTGTGCGTTCCATCTTCATTATGAGAGTGCGAGGGTTACAATTAACTGCCGGTAGTCTGTTGGAGACAAGCAACATAATCCCCAGGAGAACGTACATCAGGTCACCGAAGCCGCTTTAGTTGCTCGGAAAGAAGTCACCTGGAGAGTGAGTTTTTGATTCGGGACGCAATATTTGAGTTCCGTGGTCATGATGAGTATGCGAGGGTCACAAATAACTGTCAGTTGTGCGTCGGAAACAAGCAACAAGACCATCAGGGGGACATACATCTGGTCACTGTAGCCTCGTTAATTGCTCGGAAAGAAGTCAGCTGGTGACTGAAATATTGAATCGCGATGCAATTTGCGCCCTTCATTGTCATTATGAGTGTACAAGGGTTACAACTAATACTCAGTGCTACGTCGAAAACAATAAATTTGCCTCCGAGAGGAATGTAAAACATGTGGTAGTAGAACCATTAAGTGCTTGAAGAAAAGTTGTCTCAAAACTATAATCGCGACGCAATTTGTGCATTCCATCTTCATTATGAGAGAGCGAGGGTAACAATTAACTGCCGGTAGTCCGTTGGAAACAAGCAACATAATCCCCAGGAGAACGTACATCAGGTCACCGAAGCCGCTTTAGTTGCTTGGAAAGAAGTCACCTGGAGAGTGAGTTTTTGATTCGGGACGCAATATTTGAGTTCTGTGGTCATGATGAGTATGCGAGGGTCACAATTAACTGTCAGTTGTGCGTCGGAAACAAGCAACAAGACCATCAGGAGGACATACATCTGGTCACCGTAGCCTCGTTAATTGCTCGGAAAGAAGTCAGCTGGTGACTGAAATATTGAATCGCGATGCAATTTGCGCCCTTCATTGTCATTATGAGTGTACAAGGGTTACAACTAATACTCAGTGCTACGTCGAAAACAATAAATTTGCCTCCGAGATGAATGTAAAACATGTGGTAGTAGAACCATTAAGTGCTTGAAGAAAAGTTGTCTCAAAACTATAATCGCGACGCAATTTGTGCGTTCCATCTTCATTATGAGAGTGCGAAGGTTACAATTAACTGCCGGTAGTCCGTTGGAAACAAGCAACATAATCCCCAGGAGAACGTACATCAGGTCACCGAAGCCGCTTTAGTTGCTCGGAAAGAAGTCACCTGGAGAGTGAGTTTTTGATTCGGGACGCAATATTTGAGTTCCGTGGTCATGATGAGTATGCGAGGGTCACAATTAACTGTAGTGGTGCGTCGGAAACAAGCAACAAGACCATCAGGAGGACATACATCTGGTCACCGTAGCCTCGTTAATTGCTCGGAAAGAAGTCAGCTGGTGACTGAAATATTGAATCGTGATGCAATTTGCGCCCTTCATTGTCATTATGAGTGTACAAGGGTTACAACTAATACTCAGTGCTACGTCGAAAACAATAAATTTGCCTCCGAGAGGAATGTAAAACATGTGGTAGTAGAACTATTAAGTGCTTGAAGAAAAGTTGTCTCAAAACTATAATCGCGACGCAATTTGTGCGTTCCATCTTCATTATGAGAGTGCGAGGGTTACAATTAACTGCCGGTAGTCCGTTGGAAACAAGCAACATAATCCCCAGGAGAACGTACATCAGGTCACCGAAGGCGCTTTAGTTGCTCGGAAAGAAGTCACCTGGAGAGTGAGTTTTTGATTCGGGACGCAATATTTGAGTTCCGTGGTCATGATGAGTATGCGAGGGTCACAATTAACTGTCAGTGGTGCGTCGGAAACAAGCAACAAGACCATCAGGAGGACATACATCTGGTCACCGTAGCCTCGTTAATTGCTCGGAAAGAAGTCAGCTGGTGACTGAAATATAGGATCGCGATGCAATTTGCGCCCTTCATTGTCATTATGAGTGAACAAGGGTTACAACTAATACTCAGTGCTACGTCGAAAACAATAAATTTGCCTCCGAGAGGAATGTAAAACATGTGGTAGTAGAACCATTAAGTGCTTGAAGAAAAGTTGCCTCAAAACTATAATCGCAACGCAATTTGTGCGTTTCATCTTCATTATGAGAGTGCAGGGGTTACAATCAACTGCCGGTAGTCCGTTGGAAACAAGCAACATAATCCCCAGGAGAACGTACATCAGGTCACCGAAGCCGCTTTAGTTGCTCGGAAAGAAGTCACCTGGAGAGTGAGTTTTTGATTCGGGACGCAATATTTGAGTTCCGTGGTCATGATGAGTATGCGAGGGTCACAATTAACTGTCAGTGGTGCGTCGGAAACAAGCAACAAGACCATCAGGAGGACATACATCTGGTCACCGTAGCCTCGTTAATTGCTCGGAAAGAAGTCAGCTGGTGACTGAAATATTGAATCGCTATGCAATTTGCGCCCTTCATTGTCATTATGAGTGCACAAGGGTTACAACTAATACTCAGTGCTACGTCGAAAACAATAAATTTGCCTCCGAGAGGAATGTAAAACATGTGGTAGTAGAACCATTAAGTGCTTGAAGAAAAGTTGTCTCAAAACTATAATCGCGACGCAATTTGTGCGTTCCATCTTCATTATGAGAGTGCGAGGGTTACAATTAACTGCCGGTAGTGCGTCGGAAACAAGCAACTTAATCCCCAGGAGAACGTACATCAGGTCACCGTAGCCGCTTTAGTTGCTCGGAAAGAAGTCAGCTGGTGTCTGAATTATTGAATCGCGATGCAATTAGCGCGCTTCATTGTCATTATGAGGTTACAGGGGTTACAACTATTACTCAGTCGTACGTCGATGACAAGAAATTTGCCTCTGAGAGGAATGTAAAACCTGTGACAGTAGAACCATTTGGCGCTTGGAGATAAGGTGTCTCAAATATGGAATAGCAACGCAATATGTGCGTTTCATCGTCATTACGACGAAGCGACGGTTACTATTAACTGCCAGAGTTACGTCGGAAACAAGCAACTTGACCCCCAGGAGGATGTACATCTGGCAACTTTAGCGCGTTAGTTGTTCGGGATGATGAATTATTGAATCGTAACGCAGCTTTCTCAGTTACATGGTCATTATGAGGGTGCGAGAGTTACAATTAACTGTCAGTGGTGCGTCGGAATCAAAAAAGTGGCTTTCCAGTAGAACATAAATGCGGTGACCTTAGTCGCGTTTGTCGCTTGGAGATAAGCCGGTTGCATAGTGGTGTATTGTATCGCGACGCAATTTGTGTGCTCGATCGTCATTACGGCGGTGCGCGGTTTACTATTAACTGTCAGTGGTGCGTCGGATATGCGGAACTTGACCCCCAAGAGAACGTAAATTCAGTGACCGTATCTGCACTAGCTGCTTGTCGAAATGTCGGCTGGATACTGAAGTATTGAATCGCGACGCTATTTGTGTGTTCCATCGTCATAACGAAGGTGCGATAGTTGCAATAAACTTTCAGTGATGCGTCGGAAACAAGCTATTTGTCTCTGAGTAGGACGTACAGCCGGTGACCGTAGTCACGTTAGTCGCTTGGAGAATAGTCGGCTGAAGTACTGAATCGCAACACAATTTGTGTGTACCATCGACATTACGAAGATGCGATGGGTACAATTAACTTTCAGTGGTTCGTCGGAAAGAAGCAACTTGACTCCCAGGAGATCGTACATCTTGTGACCTTCGCCACGTAAGTTGCTTGGAAAGAAGTCGGCTCAAGACCGAATTATTTAATTGCGGCGCAATTTGTGTGTTCCAACGTCAAGTGTGCAAGTAATTCGTAATTTGAAATGTTTCTAAAAAAATAATTTTTACTGTACATTCAGAACCATAACTTATCGCTTATAACATCGAAACTAAAATGTTTCGTAAAGTAATTCCATTTCATAAATTTTAGCTTGAAATATAACATACTTTTTATAAAATTATATGGAAGTTTTCAGAAATAAAACTGAGATAATATTGACCTGTCCAGATTTCGAAAATTAGTACTGGTATCGACAGTTACTGTTGAGGAAAAGTAATGCTAGAGAATGATGTCCCTTTACAACTATCAACATGGAATAGAGTTTGGATATTATATGAGTGACAAATCCATCAGGGACATTTCAACTCATCTAAAGCCGCCAAAGTAGACTGTGAAGCGGTAACAGCCACAGCTAAAGAAAGACCAGGGAGAGCTCATGTGCGGTGTGACAAGACCATCGAGCGTCGGAGAGGGCGGTTGTAAAAATCGCATGATATCAACAATAGGAATCACTTGTGAATTCCAAGGTGTTACCAGTACCAAGGTTTCATGTTGGCAAATACCTGGAGAATGTCACCTGCTATCATATGTAGTGCCAACAGTGAAGTACAGAGTGGGTGGTGTTACAGTATGGTGTGGGTGGGAGGGATGGTGTTTTCTGTGGTTAGGGTGTGGTCCTCTTATTCCGATTAAGCAAAGGCTAAATGAGGAAGGATACATGTTTTAGAGCTTTCTGGACTGCATACAGCAGAGAAATTGTTCGGGGAAGTTGTATGTTCATGTCATCATGGCAATCCATCCTGTCATAAAGCAGTAGCTATGAGACTATGGTGTATGGACAATAACATTGCTGAAATGGACTGGATTGCCCGCAGTCCCGACCTCACCCCACTGTAACACGTTTGAGATGAACTAGAAAGTCGCCTTCGCACCCGACCCCAGTGTTCAACATGACTGCCTCCTCTGGTTTCGGCTCTGGCGGAAGAATGGGCTGCGATTCTTTCACAGAAGTTCAGACACCTAATTAAAAGTGTCTCTAGCAGAGTCCAATCCTCCGCAAAGGCGAAAGGAGAACACACCGCACTTAATGTCCATTAATAGGTGTCTGGATACTTTTTATCGAATTTCCTCGTGGAGGCACATTGTTACACTTCCAGCTTGGAATCTGTCTACAGCTAGTCGCGCTTTGGGCTGGACCTCAGGAAGCCCAATAGGAATAAATCGTTTAAGTAAATCTCACTATTCTTCGCGAGACTGAGTATCCAAAGTTTTCTCGTTGTTCCTTCCAGGAAATAATTTCTTTTTTCCAGGCTTCATACCGACCCAGTTATCCATTTTACTCTCTTACACACGCTAACAGGTATTATTCACACAGTACATGTTGATATTGTTGTCTTGAATATATTGTATCAGTAATGTATTAAAAATAGCTTCATTTTCTCGCTTCTGAGCAATGCTTTCCCTTTGTTCTAATTCAAATACAGGAACAGTTAATCGCTTCTCCTACATTGACATGTGGGAACCATAGGCCTAATATCAGATCGCAGGAATCTGATTTAAAATCCAGGCTCAATAGTGCGTCTTCATTTCAAAGAGCTCACCATATCTTGGGATACGATCTGGAAAGAGAGAGAAAAAGACAAAAGTCTTTGTGTTGCTCGGAAGACTGAGTACTTATCTAAACCGTTGTTTGCATAACTTACAGCAGTTCCCTAAAACGACCAACAGTGCCGATATAGACGCCATTACCGCCAACGCTACCACAAATTTGTCGAAAGAAAAAATACTCTCATGGTTTGGAAAACAGTTACATAACGTTCGAAGTGTTAAGGTAACAAAAGTTTTGGTTCTTGTGAGCATAGTGGTATCTCGGTAACCTGACCTATAATCTGTTCATCATAAGAATAAACGTCATGTAAACATTACGCTATTCATTCTTGCGCGTTTGTTGGAACCTCATTGGATTCGTTTCACGTGGAGCGGAAGCCAAGCTGTATCGAGTACAGTCAAGTACGATAATGAGGATACTTTTCATACTGTCCGTTAGGTGCAAATCGACACTGCAGTAATACAGGTCAACAGCTTTACCGGCGCATTTAATGGGGACAGAACTGGCCAGGCAAGTGAGCCAACTAAACCGTGTTGATAGGCGTAAAAAGAGACGATCAGAGAACAATATAGCTTCGAACGTCATTTAGTTTTCAAGCAGAAGAAAATAATGATAAAACTAAGGCGATAAACTTCTTTGATGATCAGACGGAAACCATAACATGCTCTCGAACTTAGCTAATATAGTACTGTAATTAAAAGCAAGACGCATAAAAATTCCTGACTTTAAGAAGGGTAATTTTCCTGCACGAGCTGTGTGTGGCGCAAAAGCGCAGTGTTGGAATTTCACCCTGTAGTTAAATATTGAGGCCACTGAAAGTATTACAGTCAGTGGTAATCTCAAAACTCCTTTCATAGCGGACTCTGAAGAATACATTTCAGTACTGCTACGTTGATAACGAGGCGATCAGCACCAGAATCCCAAGCCATCAAAAGTCCACATTTCCTCATCATCTTTTATGACTGGCCGTTCTGCATTCGCCATCGTTTGGCAGTGACGTGTCACAAAGCTTCGTGCATTAGTTCCAGTACATTTGCTAGTTTAAATGTCTTGTTATTGCTCGCGACAAATTCCTTAACTTGGCAGCAGATCAATGGTACTGGGTTCAGATTGCAGTGTTAAGGTGACAACTGTGAAAATGCAGCATTTGTACTGTGTGCTCGACGATGTGAAAATTGTTTTCCATGTTTCTACGGCTCTTATCACTCTGGCTCGTGTGAGACCACATGTGCCATACAAAACAACAGGCATATTCAAACAAAGAGTATTTGATTTTTCATTTGCTCCAAAAATTTTTATTGTTTTTCTTAACATTAACAATCTTTTATAAAATATCGGTAATCAAACATGTGCATTTACAATGAAAACCCAAATTTTGCCTACGATACGTGTTTAGAAACTACAAGACGTGCATTTTCCTTGAAAAAGTATGGTTAATTATGAGTTAATCACCATATATTTCATTAATTTCATTTTTAAATGCCGAATAAAAGAATTTGTGGGCTACGCTTGGTCTCGAACCATCGCCCGGCAGTTCACTCGATCATTATTGTACAACGCCATCAATAATGGCATGCAACCATTTCCGGTACTATAGCTTATGTTCAGTACATTCTGTCTCTCAATAAATCTCAAAGCAGATTTCTCTCTGTAACCTGGTGAAGAACGCTAAGAACAACTTTGTTTCTAGCCTTTAACGGTGTTTCGGCCACGAGTTTCACTACGGAGAAAGAAGCACTGTCATCTGTTTCACAGTACGTATGAACAGAGATACCATCGGAGCACCGAGCGAGCGGCCGCAGTGGTTAGCACACTGGACTCGCATACGGGAGGACGACGGTTCGATCCCACGTCCGGCGATCCTGTTTTAGGTCTTCCGTGATTTACCTAAATCGCTCCAGACAAATGCCGGGATGGTTCCTCTGAAAGGGCCGACTTCCTTCCCCGTCCTTCCCTATTCCGATGAGACCGATGCCCTCGCTGTTTGGTCTCTTCCCTCACAACATCCCAACCCAACCAACAATCGGAGCACAAGTAGCGCTTACAGAGACAGTGACTGTACACGATTTTTGAAATAATAATTACGTGACTAATATATGATTAAGAATAACGTAGATGACTGTTAATACTTCAGAAAGTCTTAAAGTTTCATTTACAACGACATGGTAATAAGTTGGAACAGGACGTAGACGAAGATGAAATTGGAGGTATGAAACTGCATGACGAGTTTGACAGAGCGCTGAAAGACCTGACTCGAAACAAGGCCCCGGGAGTAGACAATATTCCATTAGAAGTACTGATTGCCTTGGGAGAGCCAATCCTGACAAAACTCTACCATCTGGTGAGCAAAAAGTATGAGACAGGCGAAATACCCTCAGAATTCAAGAAGAATATAATAATTCCAATTACAAAGAAAGCAGGTGTTGACAGATGTGAAAATTACCGAACTATCAGTTTAATAAGTTATGGCTGCAAAATACTAACGCAAATTCTTTACAGACGAATGTGAAAATTGGTAGAAGCCGACCTCGGGGAAGATCAGTTTGAATTTCGTAAAAATGTTGGTACATGCGAGGCAATACTGACCATACGACTTCTCTTATAAGATAGATTCAGGAAAGGCAAACCTACGTTTCTAGCATTTTTAGACTTAGGGAAAGCTTTTGACAATGTTGACTGGAATACTCTCTTTCAAATTCTGATGGTGGCAGGGTAAAATACAGGGAGCGAAAGCGTACTTACAATCTGTACAGAAACCAGATGGCAGTTATAAGAGACGACGGGCACGAAATGGAAGCAGTGGTTGGGAAGGGAGTGAGACAGCGTTGTAGCCTATCTCATATGTTATTCAATCTGTATATTCAGTAAGCAGTAAAGGAAACAAAGGAAAAAATTGGAGTAGGAATTAAAATCCACGGAGAAGAAATTAAAACTTTGAGGTTTTCCGATGACATTGCAATTATGTCAGATACAGCAAAGGACCTGGAAGAGCAGTTGAACAGAATGGACAGTGTCTTGAAAAGATGATACAAGATGAACATCAACGACAGCTAAAGGAGGATTAAGGAACGTAGTCGAATTTAATCAGGTGATTCTGAGGGAATTAAATTAGGAAATGAGACACTTAAAGTAGTAAATGAGTGTTGCTATTTGGGGAGGAAAATTACTGATGATGGTCGAAGTAGAGAGGATATAAAATGCAGACTGACAATGGCGAGGGAAGCATTGCTGAAGAAGAGAAATTTGTTAACATCGAGTGTAGATTTAAGTGTCATGAAGTCTTTTCTGAAAGTATTTGTGTGGAGTGTAGCTATGTATGAAAGTGAAACATGGACGACAAATAGTGTAGAAAATAAAAGAATGCAGACTTTCGAGATGTGGTGCTACAGACGAATGCTGAAGATTAGATGGATAGATCACGTAAGTAATGGGGAGGTACTGAACAGAATTGGGGACAAGAGGAATTTGTGGCACAACTTCACTAAAAGAAGGGATCTGTGGTAGGAAATGTTCTGAGGCATAAAGGTTATCACCAATTTAATTTTGAAGGGCAGCGTGGAGGGTAAAAATCGTAGAGGGAGACCAAGATATAAATACACTAAGCACATTCAGAAGGATGTAGGTTGCAGTAGGTACTTCGAGATGAAGCAGCTTGCCCAGGATAGGGTAGCATGGAGAGCTGCATCAATCTACTCTCTGCACAGAAGATCATAGCAAAAACAATAAGATACCTAAGTTGCAACTACTTCGTAGAGCAGAACGAAACCAGTGTACGAGAGCTACTGCTATTGACCGATCTTCTCGTTTGTATTTGTTTACATCAGGTTTATTCTTCTGATGAACGAAGTACAGTTTTTCGGTGTTGATGTGAACTCTTTCTCATGACGCTGCCTTCCAACTGAAAATAAACTCCTTTCTTGGGAGCCACAGGCGACGTAGAGAATGCATCGACTGTAATCTGCTAGCTGGCGATTATGAAACGGATGCCTTCGCTACACTGCTGGTCATTAAAGTTGTAATACCACGAAAGTGTCATGCAACGAACGCCAAACCGGCATTAAGTGTACTACATCCTTCGACTTGCAAATGACAAGTAAAATAGGTATATGAACGATGGCAATGTCTGCAGTTTTTCCTGAACAACAGTGCGCCATCTATCTTAGCTTATGTTCAACTCTTCCGCTCCCATCCTCAAAGACAGTCGCCGATCACCCGCAAGCATCCGTGGCTATCGTGTCATTGCAATATGGAGCGCAAATTAGAGCGACGCATTAAGATGAAGTATTGTTTCAGATAGAGGAAAACGGCGACGGAGACTCATGAAGTGTTTGTACGCCGTGTACGGCGTTGAAGCGGTGAGAAAAAAGTGTGTGTTTGCGCGGTTTAAACGCTGAAGAGACGAAAAGGACGGTGTCAACGACAAACCACGTTCACATAAGCACGCACAATCCCAGAAAATACGGAACGAGTGCGAAGGGTGCTTCGAGACTGTGGGCAGCGTTCTTTTATAATGAGAGCACAAGAGTTGAAGATAAGCAAAGATAGTGTTAGCGCTACTGTTCGCAAGCATCCGAAAACGCTGAGGATATCCAAAAACAGGGGGCCACGGTGCTTCGAGCAGTTTCACAAGATGCCTTTGTTGACAATTTCCAAAGAGTTTACAACCGATTTCAGCCACGTGTTTTAGCTAGTAGGAATTACCAGGGGCTACTGAGATAATGCCACTCAATCTTTTATTCTGTTCTCAGCGTATGTAGAGGCACAAACTGCAACCCTCTGTCGCTAGTGGATTCCGAATTGCGACGTGAATTGTATGACGTAAGTCTGTCGGTGCCTGAGAAACCTCAGAAAACTGAAAGCACAAGTTCGAAGAGTTCTTCTACACGTGGAGCACCCTATCCTTCAGCTCGATAAAAGCAGACCAAATACGAGCGCTGCGACATCTGCAAAAATCCGAAGCCTGTCATCGATCATCCACCATACAACACGGCTGCATTCCATTTCCGTCAGTTTCCAGAACTTAAAGAACGCCTTCGAAGACTTCACTTTCATACTGATGAAGCCTTAAAAACACAGGTGAAATTGTGGCTTCGTCAACAAAATCAAACATTCATCAGTGGCCATATCAACAAACTGCTCTCTCATTGGGACAAAATTTCGGGGGCATTACTTTTCAGCACGCCCTCACACAGCGAATTAATGGCATTTTGTTTGCAACTCTTATTCCCTTCGTTTTCTGAGACCACTCACCGAATTATCCAGACGCACTTTGTAAACTACTAAAGGACTAGAACGGTCACCTGATCATCCAGCTTCAGTTGCAGGTTGCCTATCCACCTGCTTCCAGGGCAACAAATCTTGGTTTTCAGCATTTCGTATAACTCTTCACCGGTTTCATAAATTTCCAACGTTGTCATAAACTTATCATTAAAGGGGATAGTCTAACTTCGAATGTCTTATGGCAGTGTATTCATCTACATCTACATACATGCTCCGCAATCCACCGTACGGTGCGTGGTTGAGGGTACCTTGTACCACAACTAGCATCTTCTCCTCCTGTTCCACTCCCAAACAGAATGAGGGAGAAATGACTGCCTATATGCCTCTGTACGAGCCCTAATCTCTCTTATCTTATCTTTGTGATCTTTCCGCGAAATATAAGTTGGTGGCAGTAAAATTGTACTGCAGTCAGCCTCAAATGCTGGTTCTCTAAATTTCCTCAGTAGCGATTCACGAAAAGAACGTCTCCTTTCCTCTAGAGACTGTCATCCGAGTTCCTAAAGCATTTCCGTAACACTCGCATGATGACCAAACCTACCAGTAACAAATCTAGCAGCCTGCCTCTGAATTGATTCTATGTCCTCCCTCAATCCGACCTGATAGGGATCCCAAACGCTCGAGCAGTACTCAAGAATAGGTCGTATTAGTGTTTTATAAGCGGTCTCCTTTAAAGATGAACCACGTGTTCCCAACATTCTACCAATGAACCGAAGATGACTATCCGCCTTCTCCACAACTGCCATTACATGCTTGTCCCACTTCATATCGCTCTGCAATGTTACGCCCAAATATTTAATCGACTTGACTGTGTCAAGCTCTACACTACTAATGGAGTATTCAAACATTACAGGATTCCTTTTCCTATTCATCTACATTAATTAACATTTATCTATATTTATAGTTAGCTGCCAGAAGACAACAGCGGACCTACCACACTTCCCTGGGGCACCCCAGATGATACCCTCACCTCCGATGAACACTCACCATCGACGACAACGTACTGGGTTTCACCAAGTATCTGAGAAACTTTTTTCCCGCTGCCGCCGCTCACAAAATAATGAAAGGCTTATCGACTAGTATATTTTCGCTTTTCATGCAGTAAAATCTGAGCATTAACCTTGACGGTTTAGTTTACAACTTCTTTACCATTAACGCTATTCACAAAACATCTTGAGGAAGTATCCACACACCAATAATTTTACCTGCAGTAATATGTCATTCTATGACCCATACTTCAGGAGATATGACGTCACAAACCTTTAGATGCACGAAAAATTAGCTTTCATTAAAACTGGGTGCTAGTTACCCAGACTATACCCATCCAGTGGTCGTTAATGAGAGCGTTTAGCCATTTCCAGTAATCTTTAAATATAATTTCAAACTTTTGTCAAACTTTTCTAAAATGAACTGCTGACACTATGCACTATCTGCCGAGAAGGTCTTCGATGAAAATAGAAAGTGCCATCTAGTTTCTGTCCAAATTGTTAATACCCTTTCGCTCCCTGTATTTGACCCTTGTCACCTTCAGAATTTGAAAGAGAGTACTCCAGTCAACATAGTCAAAAGCTTTCTCTAAGTTTACAAATGCTACAAACGTAGGTTTGTCTGTCCTTAATCTATATTCTAAGAGAAGTCGTTGGGTGAGTATTACCTCGCATGTACCAATATTTCTACGAAATTCAAACTGATCTTCCCCGGGGTCGGCTTCTACCAGTTTTTCCATTCGTCTGTAAAGAATACGTGTTAGTATTTTGTAGCTGTGACTTATTAGACTGATATTTCGGTAATTTTCACACCTACCAATACCTGATTTCTTTGGTATTGGAATTATTATATTCTTTTTCAAGTCTGAGGGTGTATCGCCTCTCTCATACATCTTGCTCACCAGATGGTAGAGTTTTGTCATGGCTGGCTGTCCCGAGGCTATCAGTTATTCTAATGGAATGTTGTCTTCTCCAGGAGCCTTTTCTCGACTAAGGTCTTTCAGTGGTCTGTCAAATTCTTCACACAGTATCATATCCCCAATTTCATCTTCATCTAAGTTCTCTTCCATTTCCATAATATTGTCCTCAAGTACATCTCCCTTGTGTAGACCCTCTATATACTCTTTCCACCTCTCTGCTTTCCCTTCTTTGCTTAGGATTGGTTTTCCATCTGTGCTCTTGATATTCATACAGGTGGCTTGTTTTCTCCGAAGGTCTCTTTAATTATCCTGTAAGCAGTATCTATCTTACACCTAGTGATATATGCCTCTACATTCCTGCATTTGTCCTCTAGCCATCCCTGTTTGTATTCCTTTTCACCTGTTTCATTTACTGCATTTTTATATTTTCTCCTTTCATCAGTTAAATTCAATATCTCTTCTGTTACCCATGGATTTCTACTACCCCACGGCTTTGTACCTACCTGATCCTCTGCTGCGTTCACTATTTCATCTCTCAAAGCTACCCATTCTCCTTCTATTGTATTTCTTTCCCCTTTTCTAGTCAATCGTTCCATAATGCTCTCTCTGAAACTCTCTGCAACCTCTGGTTCTTTCAGTTTATCCAGGTCCCACCTCCTTAAACTCCCAACTTTTTACTGTTTCTTCAGTTTTAATCTACAATTGATAATCAATAATTTGTGCTCACTGTCCACATCTGCCTCTGAAAATGTCTTACAATTTAAAACCTAGTTCCTAAATATCTGTCTTACCATTATATTACTATCTGAAACGTTCCAGTGTCTCCAGGCCTCTTTCACGTATACAACCTACTTTCATGATTCTGAAGCCAGTGTTAGCTATGATTAGGCTATGCTCTGTGCAAAATTCTACCAGGCGGCTTCCTCCTTCATTTCCTACCCCCAGTCCGTTTTCACCTACTACTTTTCCTTCTCTTCCTTTTCCTACTAGCGAATTCCAGCTCCCAATCACTATTAAATATCGTCTTCCTTAACTATATGAATTATTTCTTTTATCGCATCATAGATTTCTTCAATCTCTTGATCATCTGTGTAGCGTGATGGAATGTGCAGAATATACAACGGTAAAAAAAATTATCGCTGTCGTTTTGGTTGGATTAAATATTTTTACACAAACATATAAAATGAACAGTGATGTTATTTACTGCTCTAAATCTCTATTTCTCTCAGTTTACCACCGCGAGTCGACAATCGTGTAAAACAGAACTGGTATAGCATTAAAAAGTATTTTGTAAATACGAAGTGACGCTCATACTAAAAGTCTCTCCTCTCTCTTCTCTTTTCCCTTCAGTAGCGCTACAGCCCTTGGTGAGCCTAGGGTACTTTAACGATTTCCTCCATATATCTCGGTTGATGCTGCTGTTTTCCACACCTGGACTCCCACACTAGCGAGGTTCGCTATTACGCCGCCAATCCATCTGCACCTAGGTCTCCCTTTTCGCGTAGCTATTTGTACGTAATATTTGTATCACACCTTTAATCATTTTCTTCGGAATTCTATCCTCTGTTATTCTTTCCACGTGTCCTGACCGTCCATTTCGCTGTGATTTCACAAATTTTACTATGTCCCTACCTTGTATTATTACGTGTAATTCGGCGTTGTAGCGTATTCTCTAGCCTTCTTCCTTCCATGTTAGACCATAGGTTTTGCGTAGTATTTCCCGCTCAAAGATACTTCGTACATTTCTGTCCTGTTCTGTCAATGTTCATACCTCTGACCCGTATGTGATAATTGGGCGAACCAGGGAGTTATGTATTAGTAGTTTATTTTTTCTTATAACAAGGCTCTTTCTGAAAAGTTTCATATTTCCAAAACAGGCTCTCCTTCCTGCTTGTATTCTTTCCCTTGTAGCCTTTCCAATACTGTTATCATAGTTAAAAGAGGACACTATAGTAGTTAAAAGAGGATACTCCTTTGAAGCATTTCCCACTGACGTTTAGATCTTCAGGGGTTCTCCTGGCCTCGAATTGCGACATTATCATGTATTTAGTCTTCTTTCAATTACTACGAGGGTGAGTCAAATGAAAACCTTAAATTTGTAATAACAAATCGAAATTTCGCGCCGTTATCCTGTAAGTTGGTAAGCGTGCTACAAACAGCATGCAAAATGGCCTGTAGGTGGCAGCATAGTGCAGATGCACACATATCGTCGCAGTATCAGTATAAAGATGGCGGCCCCACTTGTGACTTGCACCAGGGAAGAACAGCGTTCTGTTATTCGGTTTTTGCGCGGTGAAGATGTGAAGCCTATTGAAATACATCGACGAATGACGGTTCAGTACGGTGATGCATGTTTGTCACAGCAGCAAGTGTACGAATGGAGCAGGAAGTTCGCAAATGGTGTGACTTCAGTGGAAGATGCTCCTCGTCCAGGTCAGGCATAACGAGCTCTGACTGCTCAGAACACTGCAGCAGTAGAAGTCATAGTGAAGGAAAACCGCCGAGTGACATTGAATGACATTGCAGCATGTTTACAGATTAGTCATGGGTCAGCACACCACATTGTGCATGATGTGCTCCAGTTTTACAAAGTGTCTGCAAGATGGGTGCCACGGCAGCTGACTCCTGAAATGAGAGAACGATGTGTTGACGCTTGTGAAGAACTTCTTCGGCGCTTTGAACGAGAAGGTGATGGCTTCCTTGCAAGAATCGTTCCTGGGGACGAACTCTGGGTTCACTTCCACCAACCGGAAACAAAGAGAGCGAGCAAGGAATGGCGCCATTTCTCATTAACAAAACCAAAGAAGTTTCGAATAGAACCATCAGCAGAGAACGTTATGCTGACTCTCTTTTGGGACGAAAAAGGCTTCATTTTGGAGCATTACGTGCGTAGAGGAACCACTGTAACCAGTGCATCATACACAGATCTCCTAAAAAAATCATCTGCGGCCTGCAATCAAATCAAAGCGACGTGGAATGCTGTGAGCAGGTGTCCTTTTGCAACATGACAATGCAAAGCCGGCCGGTGTGGCCGTGCGGTTAAAGGCGCTTCAGTCTGGAGCCGCGTGACCGCTACTGTCGCAGGTTCGAATCCTGCCTCGGGCATGGATGTGTGTGATGTCCTTAGGTTAGTTAGGTTTAATTAGTTCTAAGTTCTAGGCGACTGATGACCTCAGAAGTTGAGTCGCATAGTGCTCAGAGCCACAATGCAAAGCCCCACACTGCACGTCCAACAGCTGCAACGATCACAGACCTTCATTTTGCGTGTCTTCCTCATCCACCATACTCACCAGACCTTGCCCCAAGTGATTTCCATATGCTTGGACCACTCAAAGATGCAATGGGAGGAAAGAAGTTCCGTTCTGATGCACGCCACGCGGTGCATGAGTGCTTGCGTGGACTACCAAAATAATTTTTTTCTAAACGAATTTATGCAGTTGTAAGCGCTGGAGGACTTGCATTGAGCGTGTGGGAGATTATGTTGTAAAGTAATACAGTTTTGTACCACTTCTACACAATAAATAATATTAAAAAAAATATTTTAGGTTTTCATTTGACTCACACTAGGAGTGTTACACCTCTGTAGTTTTTACGTGCTGCCCTATCCCCTTTCTTATAAATGGGTATCATTATTGCAGTTTTCCAATTATCTGGCATAGTTTCCGTTTCCCACTATCTGACATTAACGTGTGCAATTCCTTTATTGCAGCCTCTCCACCAGTTTTTATTAATTCAGTGATTATGCTGTCTTTCCCCAGGGCTAGATTATTTTTCATCTTGTGCACAGCCTGGGAGACCTCTTGTAGCGTTGGCTTTCTTGCCTCACTGGCATCATTTCCTACTTGCAGCTCCAGCGGCTGTCTCTTCATCTTACAGACTGGTATTTAGCGTATCTTTGAAATACTCTGCTTATATTCCCACTATCTGTTCTTCCTCCCTTATCATTTTCGATCTCTACTGGAACATGCCATTATTTTTGCCTGGAATCTTCGCTTTATTTTTCCTGCAGCATGATAGAACTTCCTTATTTCACACAGTTCCTTTAACTATTCTAGTTCCTGAAATTTAGTTTTAGTCCATTCTCTTTTCTACCTCTTGCACAGTATGTTAGCTCTTCTCCTAAGTTCTCTATTTTGTTACACAATATCTCTGGTTTCTCTCTGTAGCACTTTTATTCTTGCCCTATTCTTTTCCTCTGTTGCTGCCCTGTAATCTTCGTCAAACCATCCTGCGTTCTTCTATTCCTTCTCATGCCTATTATTTCTTCTTGAGTATCTTTAACGGCTTTCTCAGTCCTTTTAGACCTTCCGTCTACTCCTACTGTAGTCTCTTCATTGCTCAACTTTCTGCTTAGTGTTTCCTGGTACCTTTTTATTTCATGAGTGATTTTCACTTTGTCAGTGTTCCAGTTCACCTTCTTTTCTCTTCTGTTGCCATTTGTTAATGACAATGTCTCTCTCAAGACTGGTTTCATCACTGGTCTGAGTTACAGTTAGGTCCTCTGCAGCTCCATACATCTATAATTGACGTGGAGTGGCGTCCAATTACTAAAATATGTTTAATGTGACTGGCCACTCCACTGACTGCAGACTTCCAAGTACGCAGGTGGGTCATTTTTTGTAGGAATCAGGTACTTTTATAATCATACTATTCCTTGTTGTGAATTGGCATAGTAAGTCTCCATTGTCGTTGTTTTCTTCATGTAATGAATATTTTCTATCAACTCCATATTGATGTTTATTGCTCCATATTTTTTCATTAAAGTCTCCTATTATTAGCATGAAATCATATTTAAATAGAGCGCAGCACACTTTTTCTAAGTCTTCGTAGAATTGTTCTTTTATTTTATCCTCATTTGGCTCTATTGGTGTATATGCATTTACTAAAGTTCCCAATTTATCTGAGTCTGCACATCTTTTCATTTAAGGGTTCAAATTCTATTCGGCTTTTCCTGAATTGTCTATTTATTATAAATCCTTTTCCGAATTGGCTTGTTCTTTCTTCTGGTCCACTATATGCCAATGAGTACTCAAGTTTTCTATATCCGCATTTCGTTGCCATCTTATTTCCTGTAACCCTACGACATCATATTTAAATTTTAAACGTTCATTTCCTGTTTCTTTCATTTTTACAGGTTGAAGCATTGTCCTCACATTCCATCACGGTACTGTCAGATCCTTCAGTCGATTCCTTCGCCGGTGTCCTGATACATGTTTTCCATCCACTTTCAGAGGGTTTAATTGAATTTCCGTAATATTATTATTTTTTTCCAGTATGGGGTTATTAGTCCCATTCCCGACCCCCAGTCTGGAGGACCAGGATTTGTTCGAGGGTAAGTCAATTATTATTGGCAATTTACTTATATTTTGTTTATTTTGGTAGCACTCTCGTTTTAAGTTTATGACGCATGCCTTGTTTATTTGTTGTTATATCTTTGCAATTTTCAAGCTGCTAGGTTCGTTTCGTTATCGCTGCTTCGCTGTCTGATGGACAAAAGAAGTGCGGTGTTGAGTGATCTGCTTTTTGTGGTCGGAAGATGTATCAGGTGCCGAAAATTATCGAAGACTTTCTGTACAGTACGGGAACAGTGTTTTGCCACAACGGAGTGTCTACAAATGCGTTGAAAAATTCCGATATGGTCGCACAAGTGTTACGGGCGATGAAGGAGCCGGACGACCATTTACCGCCACAAATGAAGAAACGATTGAGCATTCACGTGAAATGATTCTCTTAGACAGACGATTAGCTATTGACGAAGTGGACATCGTCTGCATATTAGTCACGATTCTGCCAACGAAATCACCCGCAATAGACTTGGATTTCATAAAGTTTGTGCAAGATGGGTGTCATAATAACTCACACAGTTGCATAAACAAACGCGCTTGGACATCTGCAAAAAACATTTGGATCGCTATGGTAACGAAGGGGACAACTTCTTAGACAGGATCATTACTGGTGATGAAACGTGGATCCAACATTACGAGCCGGAGAGTAAACGGCAGAGTACGGAATGGAAACATCCAAATTCGCCGTGCAAGAAAAAGTTCAAGACCCAACCGTCCGCAGGAAAATTGATGCTTGCGGTTTTTTGGGTCGCACAAGGTCCAGTACTGGAACATTATAGGGAGAGGGGCACAACGATAAACAGTTTACGTTACAGTGAGATGCTTGCTGCCAGGCTAAAGCCTGCAATTCGAAGCAAACGCCCACGACTGTTGTCAAAAGGTATTGTGTTGTTGCACAACAATGCCCATCCGCATACTGCTGCCCACACTGCTGAAACGCTCCAGAAACTCAGATTTGAATACTGGATCATCCTTCATCTAGTCCCGATCTTGCCCCTTCTGACTGTCACTTGTTTGGTCCACTCAGGTACGCATTAAGGGGCCGTCGATTTGCCTCGGACAAAGCAATGAAAGAAGCGGTACATTCCTGACTCGCAGCTCAACCGAAAAACCTTTTACGAGGTCATCAGGAAGCTTGTACAACTATGGACCATGTGCATTGAAACACAAGGAGACTATGACGAGAAATAATGTTGATGTAAGTTTCCTATTTGATTACAATAAAATTTTACACCTACTTCGCGGACAATAATTTAGTTACCCTCGTATTAGGTTTAGTTCTCTAGGGAGGCTGGCTTCACTACGCCTCCAGATCTCTACCTGCCATAAGTTGTGGAACACACTTCGTCTGGCTCCTTAATCGAGTCCACCCCGGTTGGGTGACCCTGCCAGTGGCTTCGCTACCGCCGGCACAGCTCTCGACTTCAACGAAACACGCAAACCCTCCCGACCCGGCGCTGAAGGTGCCTGCTGTAAGCTGGTTTCCTGGTAGGGACACGAAAATTCTAACAGATCTGAAGTCCACAGATTTCAGATGATGTGACAACGAGGGACATTACGATTTTTCGTGATTTTCCGTCAACCAACTACCAGAAATGAGCGACGTTATTTTAGGCGAAGAATGAACACCCACAGGAGATATAGCAGGCATGAATTTCGATCTTTATAAAGAAATTAATGATTGAGCAAAAATAATTTTTTTCCTGAATAAGACGGCGAAGAAATTGGTAATGACCTGGAGAGTGATTTTGATGATGACGATAACGTTTTGAAGGCTGATAGTGACTAAAACCGTTCACTGTTTTTCTCTTTAAATAAACTGCATTTTTGAAACTATATCCCACATTCTTTTTGTACAATTTATTTAAAAAATCCTTCAGTGCGATCGTTTCGAGCAAGGTATTTATTAATCATACCAGAATTTGAGGATGGCAGCTTCAGTTAGTCATTAGCTTGAAATATAAACTAATCTACGTTTTAGTGCCATCTTACAAAGGTTTTTGAGCAGTAAGGTGCTCAACTAAATTGGCCTGACCCCAATTTTTTCTCCATCTGGGCAGCTTATTTTTCTGACGTAATGCTTTGTTACCGGTCGGTAAAATTTCTTAACACTTTCGTAAAGGTCTCAAAACGAAAGATACTTATATCTTCTTCTGAAAAACAATAATTGCACATTAATTGATGCAAAGCTACTAGTAAAACAGATTTTCAGATGGTCTGCCATAATGTATGGCTTTGGTTCCTCATTTCTTTTTTTTTCTTTTTTTTTTTTTTTCAAACGATACCCCGAGTTTGCACTACGCCACAGGCTTATGAAAAACGTGTTTCTGATAACTTGAACATAACAGTCAACTACATCCCATAAATCACAAATGTTGCTGTGACACAGATCGGTAAAATTTGCTGAGATTTTTGAAAATGCTGGCAGATCAGGCATGACGCGAAAAGTTTCTGAAATTAGTCTACATGGTATAGTGTAATGGAATATATCGATTGTTTGTAGTTTTGATCGTATTGCTATAAGTCACACATTTTTGTGGGCTCTCGTACTATAAACAAACGTTCAACGATTGCCTACACGAGTCTCGGTCGTTTTATTTTGACTTGTGTATAAATTGTCTGTATTTGTTCTCAATAACCATTCTGTTAAATGGTTCCGTTTATAATTTATAATTCATCAATATTAAATGGGGAAGTTCCTGATATTCTGCAAAATTATATTTATTTGATCGCGAACTGGCTTTCAGTTTCGTAACACGTCTTCAGATGACATCTGAATTTCTCAAACACAGATACAATGACGTGCGACTTGTACTGATATTAATTTCATGGAAGAGACAAAAATGATGACATGTAGTTTACATAGGAAAGTACTATATGTCTTGTCACTCAGAAATAATTACGTTAACTAAAACGGAAACAAAGTGCTTGGTGGAGCTACATTCAACAAATGATGAAAAATAATTTCGAATTTAGAGCTTCAGTCTCTTTTTAACTAAAACTTGATTTGAAATATGGGAAAAGAAAATGGGGTTTGATAATTCTGAGTCTTATATTTGTTGATATCCAATATTTCCAGCATGTTCAACCCCATAATATGATTAGGAAAAGTTGAATCTTTCTTTCTTAATCTCCAACTTCTTTCGTATTCAGATAACATGACTACCACAGCTGTTCCTGAATGACCAAGATACACTTTCCGCCGGGCTCGCGTGTGATTTAATATACATCTCTGGGTGCCAAGAGCTGAAGTTTCTCTTTACTATTGAAAAAAATTGATATACTGTTGAAATCAAATGCAGGTCTGTAGGTGCGAGACTTTTTTTAGAAATTTCCACTTTTTGTACCTACTGATTGGTTCCTGTTGGCCTGAATGCAGAACTGGTGTAATTCTACACATTTCATGTTATCGTAGTATCAGAGCAGAGCTGTCACCATTGCTGGAAGCGATATGTTTGATTGTATGTAGTTCTGCCTGAAAGGCCGTTTCAGATATTGGAGCAGATACGATGCATTGCACCACTGAACAGAAAGCGACGTGTTTTTGGTGTGTGGGTGCTGGAAGCTTGCAGGGATCATTCTATCTGTAGAAGTGGTTTTCCTGTAAATGTTAAATAATTTTCTCTTTGTGCTGATATCTATGTTAAGATAAAAATAATTTATAGAAGAACCTCCCAGCTACACTTAGCACCGTATTTTCGTATGGTGTAGAATGTGAAATTTAGCGTTCTGTAAAGAAAAGCGGAAAGATTGCCTTGCTGAAAATACTCGAAATCAACAAACATATGACACAGAATGCCATCTTAGTATTAATTGATGAAAGTAAAGTTCCTTTTTCCCCTTCTTTTCAATTACATTCAGTTATAGTTACAAATAATAGAATGAAATACTAAATCAAAAATTATTTTTCCACATAATTACCTGACATTGTCAGAAGGACACCAATCTCTATGTAAAAAAAAGGTTCCAAAATAGAAGTTTTTTGCCCAGATAGCAGCTGATACATATCTTGATTATTAGTTACAGCAAAGGTATATTGTCGTCTTCAGATAATCGGATAAATGATTCACAAACCCCCAAAGTGCGGCACATTGCCTTCTGGTCGTTAAAACTCACAGAAAATAGACTTCTATGCAACACGAAATACGCTAAAATAGAATTCTTAACTGTATCAGCAAGGCACAGAGGTGTCAAGAACATCAGATGGAGCACATGGCACAGACGTGTCAAGTACGTCAGATGGAGGACATCCACTGCTGTTAGACGTACGTATATTGATAACAGGGCCTACTGGCTGCTATGGATACGCTGCATCTGATGTACTTGACACCTCTGTACCATGTGCTCCATATGATGTACTTGACACCTCTGTGCCATGGGCTCCATCTGATGTACTTGACAACTCTGTGCCATGCGGTGCATCTGATGTAATTGACGCCTCTGTGCCATGTGCTCCATCTAATGTAATTGACACCTCCGTGCCATGTGCTCCATCTGATGTAGTTGACACCTGTGTGCCATGTGCTCCATCTGATGTACTTGACACCTGTGTGCCATGTGCTCCATCTAGTGTACTTGACACCTCTGTGCCATGTTCTCCATCTGATGTATCTGACACCTCTGTGCCATGTTCAAAAATGGTTCAAATGGCTCTGAACACTATGGGACTTAACATTTAAGGCCATCAGTCCCCTAGAACTTAGTACTTAAACCTAACTAACCTAAGGACATCACACACATCCATGCCCGAGGCAGGATTCGAACCTGCGACCGTAGCAGTCACGCTGTTCCAGACTGAAGCGCCTAGAACCGCTCGGCCAATCCGGCCGGCTCTGTGCCATGTGCTCCATCTGATGAACTTGACACCTCTTTGCCTTGCTGATACAGTTAATACTTCTATTTTAGCGTACTTCGAGTTGCATGGCGGCGTCTCTACCTCCATGTTTTAATGACCCAAATTCAATGTGCCACACGTAGAGGCACTGTAATTCGCATATCCGATTATGTGAAGACGGCAACAAAACTTTGCTTGAACTAGGTATGTATCAACTGCGAAATGGGTAGTAAAACTTCTGTTTTGGAAACTTTTTGCATATTTTTCAACAGTTGTTAAATGTACCTCCAAAAAAAGGAACTTCGTTGCCCGTTTTAGTTACTGTAATTATTTTTGCGTGACAAAATATGTTATACTTTCGTAGGTAAACACTGTGCATGTCATCATCTTTATATCTTCAGTATAAATAATATCTGTGTAAGTCGCACGTCATTGGATCTTTGTGTGCGATAGTCGGTTGTCACCTGAAGATTATCAAAGAAGCCCAAGCCGATTCGTGACCAAACAAGAGTAATTTTGGAGAACTTCACAAAGTGATTCCTGTCAATAAATTATAATAATCGCGTTCTGCCATGGACACACGGAAAATACAGTTACTGTGAATTAGTCAGCGAATATATAGGTGTTACGTAAAACAGGTGTAGGTTACATCAGTTCTCCTTCACAATGCCGTTTATCATCCAAGAATGAAGTTCATCCCGTTTGGAGCATTTTAAATGCTGTGCGCCTTGCCTCTTTATTTTAACTACGAAAATCTGAAATGGAGTTCCTTTGGAGACATTGTTGCACGCATTAATGGAGAACAGACTGTAGTGTTCTCCGCATGTCCCACTGCAGACACGCGTGCACGCCGCCACTCTTTGCCTCAGCCGATGGTTGCCGATACGTGTGTCGCAGTTCAATGATTGTAGGTGAACACAGCAACGAGACCCGGTTAAAACAGGCACGGAAGGGGTTTAATTAGTTGTTTGCGCGGTGTGCTGCGTTCATGAAAGGTTGTTTTATGTTTTCGGAATGAATTACTTGTTCATGATCGTATGCAGCTGCGTTGTTTGTTCCTTACAGGATCAAATATTGTTAGATGCGTTATTTTACATTCTTTCTGATTAGCCACGTAGGTGTAACACTGGTGTTTTTTGCGTTGAACAGATTTATGTATGCCAGTCTTCATGTTTGTTGGGCTTATGAGAAAGCACACATCAAAAGTCAGATTTCTATTTGCGTTGCGTAACTTCTACGTTGAGAAAAGAATTAAAAAATTCAAACACCTGAATCAATAGCAAAAGTTACATAGCTCGTATCTTCAGACCCATTGTTCAAATTATTCGTAAACCATACTTCTTCCTCTTCTTCTGCCATGCTGTACGCATCAACTGTCTCTCTGAAAACGAGCTGTAGCCATGTTCAATTTTACCAGTACTTCCTCCGTGTATTTCTACTCCTTAACAACCATTTATTCAACATAAAAGCAGTTGCCATTTGAACTGCTCTTATCACTAGAAACTTCAAAAATTTACACTTATGTATGAATCGCTGATAGTGGGTAGCTGTACATGAGCGTATTCAGCAAATTTCCGAAACTGTAGATGGCTCTAAATATATGAGGTCTCATTTGCTTTTATCATTATTTTTTCCTTTGACACATCCTTTAGTCATTTATCTCTAATGAAACCTAAATACTTCCTCAGTCCATACCAACTCGTTTATATGACTGCTACTTTAATTAATATTACTCTCAGTAAGGTACAGCGTGATATAACAGACGTATGATTTGGATCCATAAACGCGTTATTAAGAAGAATATTCGCTAAGCTGAATTCTGGGTGTACAAAATATCTCAATTAACATATGTGAGAACCTAATTATATCTGTCATATTAATTGTGAAGTACGTATAACTTTGTCGTGTTAAAAAGATCTCCTTAATGCCTCTGGTCGTTGCCGAGCTCCCATTCATAAACACCAAATTTCTGATGCTTATTAAAGCAAGCGTATTCGAGCTACCTTACTAAATAAACGACATCCAGCAAGGTATTAACATTTTATGTCTTGTACCACATCGCAGGGCAAATATTCATCGCAATAATTTATGTTCACAGGATCTTAATTTTTTAAATCTACCACACCCGCTAAATGAAGGAGCTCTATCACAGTACTTACATTCGGCACCTTGTACTACGTCCAAGCCTTTTCATCGCAGCACTAATCCGCTTTATCATTAGTTTCCTTTACCGTCGTTTCTGACTGTCTCTCACTAAGCATAAGGCCCTTGACATCAATAATTAACTGCACTTACTATAATTTTCTTCGGTGTGGCCGTGCGGTTCTAGGCGCTTCAGTCTGGAACCGCGTGACCGCTACGGTCGCAGGTTCGAATCCTGCCTCGGGCATGGATGTGTGTGATGTCCTTAGGTTAGTTAGGTTTAAGTAGTTCTAAGTTCTAGGGGACTGATGACACAGCAGTTAAGTCCCATAGTGCTCAGAGCCATTTGAATCATTTTTTTATAATTTTCTTACAGCTTTGCTTTGCAGCTGAAGACCCTCCACTATGGGAATGGAGATTTCTGGGACGTTATTGGTTGTCTTAATAATTTACAACAAATTAATTGCAGAGAAATTAAATGAGCACGATACTTTTCGGTATCACATTGGAATTTTCAGGTGCTTCGTTGACGACTGAAACTAACGTTTCATGTTTCCGGAGCTATCTACAATTTCTCGCACGACATTCTTCTCAGATATGTGGTGTTTGACACAAAGAGGCTATAACAGGATAGAGAAGGATATTCGATTAGAATGTTTTTATGCAATCTAAAGGTATTTAGAAGTACGCATTATTTGCCAGAAATAATTAGCTTGCAGTGATACATATACAACTTAGTTTAACGTGAGTACGCTAACATTACATATGTCACATTCTTACCATGAAAAATTCATTGATCATTGTGGTCTCTTTCTTACAACATAAAATTATTTTTAGCAATATTAGCGAAAAAACTAATTTCTCAAACAAATACAGCATCTTTTCTTATGGCATCTTGGAAATAGATGGGAAGGAGCAGTGCCAAACTGGAGTTCTTGTTTTGTTCTCGATGCACGTTTCTTGCAGAACGCAACTGGCGTCTCGCTGGTCATGAATGATCCAAATAGGAGTTCTAGACCGGCACACCGTTCTAAATTAGCATAAGTGTTCTCCACTGTTAAACTGTATTATAGGGCAAAAACATATCACCTCACTATGCTCATGTCGTTTCCTACGGCACAGAATCGATGCTTTTTAAATCTTGTATGCGTGTCAAATCCTGATTTTTGGGTAGTTGTTTGGTCAGTGTGCGGCAATGTGTCCTGGTTTTTCAAAATTTCACCAAGTTTGGGAGCAAGGGAGATATTTCAAGCCTGAGAAACTGTTACACAAAAACTCCTTCATAAATTACTGTCAGAACACTGTGGTGTACTTTCGTTAAGACAAGTTCGGGTGTGTCATTTTTGTTGTGATGGATTTATATAAGAAGTAAAAATATATTTGCAGGCTGATATCGCGTAGTCACTTTCTTCAATGTGTAAAAATTTTTTTGCTCTGTATGAACATCAGGTTAAAGTTTTCTTGTTTAAACAATCAGTGTTTCTAATTCTGCTTCATAGCACTAACTATCAAATATTAATTTCATATGTTGTCTATAGCTATAAGTAGCTGGACCAGTTCGCATGACAGTGTCAAACAGTCTCAACTAAAAACCTACGATGACAAAGAGATGCTATAATGTAAATTGTAGTTATATCGGTGAGTACTGCACCTTTACTATTTAGCAATGGTCAGTATATATTAATGTACAACACGACCCAATAAAGCTTCATATACAATCATTTGGTCATCTACACTTATAACATAAATGACATTTAAACCAAGTAGGCCTATACTCATGTATCAGTATGAAATAAATATATACGTTGGACCTGTACCTGAGTGGTGTTTGTTTGAGAGTAATCTGCAGCTTTCGTTAATTTTTTTAATTAATTTTTTTTTCGACGTTTTCGTGGTTAAGGTTACTTTTCAGTTACTGTTACTGGTTGCTGAAAATTTCACAAAATAACAAAAGCAATATACAGTATGTTATACACTTACATTAATATTATGATTAATATGTTTGATGTAAAGCTTTTGGATGATAATGTTTTCTGGGGTTAGTGGTATTGTAGTCCGCCGCTTGTGGTCTCGCGGCAGCGTTCTCGCTTCCCAAGCACGGAGTCCCGGGTTCGATTCCCGGCGGGGTCAAGGATTTTTCACCTGCCTCGAGATGACTGGGTGTTGTTGCGTCGTCTTCATCATCACCTTTCACCCCCATTACGGTCGGAGGAAGGCAATGGCAAACCACGTCGTTCCCCTACGCTCTGTGAAAGAGTATGGGACTTCATCATCAGTAGTATTGTGTGAATTATATTCTATACTCCATTTTGACTGTGTGTCACTGGCGAGGAAAATTATTAGTGACATGTAGCAAATTGAAACGAGTATGAGACACCGTGGCACATTCACACAGAACACTTTTCACGTGAATCGTTCTTGCTAGAGCGCTAACGACAATGGAAGATCAGTACTGCCAGCTACAGAGGACTCATACAAACTTCACTGTACCGACTGAATGAACATCTTAGCGTGAAAAAAATATTTGTGTTTTTGTGCTAGGTTGAAAATCGTCACGGATTTACCGTTTTACCGTAAAGTTTCACAAGTTCAATACGTTTTTAATTACCTTTCCATAGCCTATTAGGTCACGTAAGGGATGAGAGAGGCAGTTTTGCAACACATCAGTAATATTTAAACAACGAGTCTGCTTATATTTCCTTTTTCTTATCGACCAGGAACTTCCTTTTTACTTCTTATACAATTGCAGCTCGCCATCACGCTGACTTGGGGTAGCTTAAAGTGTTGTAGGAGGTTGTCAGAGGTGAGCAGTAAATGATGAGACAACTGTTCTTCTCAGTGGACAGTGTGAACCTGGGACGCTGGCCCGTCGTCTCCAAATTTATGAGTTTCCGACAGGGCGCTGCCACCCGACCAGAGGAATGCCTGGGTGCGGCCCGTCGTTTCTCCAGGGCACCACAAGAGGATGGGTCATCTGTTCTACTCCTTAGCGGACAACTGGCTTCAGACCTTTTGAATCAGAAAATATGAGTTTACATTTCGATTTACTGCCTCCTCTATGATAGAGAACTGACTTTCCCTCTCTTAGTAGGGAAGACAGTTCCTTCGGCAGTGCAGACACGGGAAGCAAAATAAATGCCACCTACAACCCACTTCCAAAGTATTTTCCTTTTTGGCTCCAAGTCGTAGCGTGGGAATTCTGTAGCATTCCGAGAGCACCAGTCCTAATAGTGAAGACATCGTAACATCAGAGGGGCGGCTCTCATTTCTCCCAAGTGTACTGAAACCAAGCGTTTGATTCACCGAAAGTTTCTTTCTTTTGGGAGCCAGGAGACTTTCGTGGGGCTCACTCTTCTGACGGGAAAAGACATGATAAAAATATAGGGATACGAGGTTTCGTAATTCCCAACAGTAAATATAAGCGGCATTCTTGATTTTAGACTCGTCTCTCTCGTTTTTCTGACACCAGGCGTGCCGAACCGCGCTGTTTTCACACACACCAGTTCGAATAGTAGTGTAACTGAACCTATGCATTTGCTGGCAAACTTCTGCCTTGGCATGCGGTCATGGAAATGTCTGCTTGGTCATATGCAATTGCAGAATGATTTTCTGCCTTAGCATTCATCCAAGCAGAAACATTTATGTTTAACCTCCTGCTTGGTCAGATCAAATTTTTGTCTGCAGATAGATTTGATGAACATCTGGCTTAGATTCCTGAGAGCGTAAAGTACTTACTGTTGTGGATTGGCAAGACAGCCAACCCACTATGAGAGGAAGCCGAAAGGCACGCGTTTTAGCTCAGCAGGCTGGCGTGAGGTCTGGAACAGGTCAAGGAAATGAGACTAACAAAAAACGTACGTAGCTGCTGGAATACTTAACTTTAATCCATAATTGGTGAACATCGCTCTTGACGGTACATGTTTTACAGCATCAATAGTAACTGGTAATGGCGCCCTGCTAGGTCGTAGCAAATGACGTAGCTGAAGGCTATGCTAACTATCGTCTCGGCAAATAAGAGCGTATTTTGTCAGTGAACCGTCGCTAGCAAAGTCGGCTGCACAACTGGGCGAGTGCTAGGAAGTCTCTCTAAGCCTGCCGTGTGGCGGCGCTCGGTCTGCAATCACTGATAGTGGCGACAAGCGGTTCCGACGTATACTAACGGACCGCGGCCGATTTAAAGGATACCACCTAGCAAGTGTGGTGTCTGGCGGTGACACCACACTTATCACTTTTCGATCCAAGTAGGAGAGCTTCACTAAGTGGAGGTTTGATATGAGCACCACTCAAGATCACATATTTTAGTGAATTCAGTTCTTCTGACTTTGTTCGTACCGATACAATATTCATTAACCTGTAATTTGGTTGTTGTAAGTTTAAAGATAGGTTTATATTGGAATGGATGCATACCATCGTTCTCATTAATGTAAATATGAATGTACATATTTCGGTACTTATGCCAGATGGAAGACAGTCGAAGATGGCACTAGCGGGAAAACCAGAAACCAAACGCCCACTGTACGACCAAGGCAGCGCTGGATGGACGACCTGACGAAGGACCTAGCAGCCCTGAGAATTGAAGACACCTGGAGGAACCGGGCACAAAACAGAAAGGAATGGAAGCAGTTTATGGGAGCGGCGCGTGATCTGCAGGGCCTGTGATCACTGAATGTCTATCTCTATCTACCGGTACTTACTTCAGCGTAGGGCAGGATTAGTCGTGTTTTCACCACCAGCTACCAGACGATTCTTTACAAATAGATCCGTAATGTGACACAAGAGCCAGGCCGTCACACCATCAGAGGCAGTCGTGACGACCCAACACAAATATTTGATACAGTAAAGCTTAGCTCAGCTCTGGCATTGTAGGGAATCTCGATGTCGACTCCTTGTACAGCTCTGGTGATGATTCAGCTGAAGGTTAGAGAACTTTTGCATGAGAACTTTAACACGTTAATTGTGAATTAATAAGGGCACATTCGTGAATGGGCATGGGAAAACTGTCAGAGCGCCCCAGCCCTTTTCCTTGCATTAAAAAACATTCGTGAACGAATTAATTACATTCATTTAGTTCTAGATGAGTAACCCTTGCTTATATTTAACACGTCAACAGCAGTTTTGCTGAAACATGCTCACTATGCCTTTTGGTCGTTTCTTCAAATAAATGAAATTCTTAATACATTCTTACCTTTCCTTCAAGTTACGAGTACCAGACATTTGTATCTGTATATGAGTCTTAAGGGTGAGAGAGCTACTGACTAAATTTCACGCAGTTATTTTGGTCACCAAACTTGTCGAATAAGGTTATTCATATGTCAAGATTTCCAACCTTGCGTTGAATTCCACAGAGGTAATTTATTTCTTTTCCTTATTCAATATCCACTAGGTAATTTTGTTAGGCACTTAACTTAAGGGGAGTAGTGTGGTGTCTCACATACATGCACGTAATTCGAAGTTACTTGAATACACTATACTGGAAAGGTGTTCGTGCCTTGACTTGCAAAATAGAGGCTGGCTTGAATTCTACTTCTTTCACACCATTATCTTGCGACTCTACTGATCCCAAGCCTTGAATCTCAATCACAATCACACCTGAGCTTCCTCACAAAATGGGAACTACTGCAGCAAGGGTTCCAGATCTTTTGGTGACTCTGGTCACCTGACTACCTGCATCAACTGCAGCGGCGGGCCAAGTGAACGGTCTCCAGGCAAAACGCGCAACCTGGCGGACTGGTCGTAGTAATACAAGATAACCTGCCACACTTATGCCGCAAGCTGGCCGTCATTGAAGTAGTACAGCATGGGTGCAATTTAATGGAACGAGTGACCACGATTTGGACACCGCAAGGGATTTTCAAGAGACAGTCTGCAAGTTATACCCTTTACACCACTATACAGTAATAGTAAATATGATTTTCAATGAATAAAAAGTTGTTAAGGTTAAAAAGGACTGAAAATAAAGGATACACGCCGATGTTACTTTTTCAAAATTATAAAATATTTTTTCATCAAAATGGCTTATCCCGGACGCGCATACTAATCTTACTAGGTATGCGCGCCGTCTGGTGGCACTGATTAACTACCTACATCATCTACAGAAGTGGGCCAAGTGGATGGTCCGCAGTCAGAACATGGAACCTGGCGCATTCGGCGAAGTAATGGCGTTCAGTCTGCCACCCTCACGCTGCAAGCTGACCGTCGTTGAAAGAGCACCCCGTGGGTGCGATGGAATGGTACGAGTGGCCACTATTCGCACACCGTAATGAGTTTTCAAGAGACCAGTCTGAAACCTATGTCCTTCACCAAGTAAAGTGACACAAAATTGAAGAGTGTGTTAGCATTATTATATTGTTTTTTTTCTTTTCTTTGTCGTGTGTATACCTTGCAAAAGAGTCAGTCTATTTCTTTATTTTTGGTGTTTCAATGTACTTTTTATTTATGTGATTCTGATTGTCAGACGCCAGTTACAAATTCTATGGAGAGATTACGGGGCAGATTACCTGTTTGAAAGAAGTAATTGTGGTGTCACCGCCAGACACCACACTTGCTAGGTGGTAGCCTTTAAATCGGCCGCGGTCCGTTAGTATACGTCGGACCCGCGTGTCGCCACTGTCAGTGATTGCAGACCGAGCACCACCACACGGCAGGCCTAGAGAGACGTCCTGGCACTCGCCCCAGTTGTACAGACGACTTTGCTAGCGAAGCTACACTGACAAATACGCTCTCATTTGCCGAGACGAAAGTTAGCTTAGCCTTCAGCTACGTCATTTGCTGCGACCTAGCAAGGCGCCATTACCAGTTTATATTCAGTGTCATAATGTCTAAACAAGAGCGATGTTCTCCAGTTGTGGATTAAAGTTAAGTATTCCAAGAACTACGTTCTTTTCTTTATAGGATAATTACTTTACCTTGTTCCAGACCTCACGCCAATCCGCGTGAGCTTAACGCGTGCCTTTCGGCTACCTTCGAGTGGCTTGGTTGTCTTGCCACGCCACTAAAGTAATGATATGTGTACTCATTTATGTTCTTTCCCATGATTTATCAGGAATTGCGTTACTTGTATTACGGTGGAAAGAAATTAATATTTCTGTGGCTGCCAGTATGTTAGGTCGCTACATTCAACTGCGTCTCTGCAGAGTGCAACCCTCTGTGTAGGCTCTACGTATGAAGGCGACAGTCAGAATGCAACGCTCTTCAAGGATGCCTAGGTACACACACGCCGCGGTAAGGGAGAGAAGAGCAGTTGTGAATGGACCCCCGGTAAGGCTGCTGTCCTTAGTTCGTGTCCGCATGCCACATAAAACGGCAAACATGTATGTTTTGGCTGTTAATCTAATTGCTCAACTGTCGTCTTCCACGACAATACGTATTGATTCAATGTGGTATCACCGCCAGACACCACACTTGCTAGATGGTAGCCTTTAAATCGGCTGCGGTCAATTAGTATACGTCGGACCCCCGTGTCGCCACTGTCAGTGATTGCAGACCGAGCACCACCACACGGCAGGTCTAGAGAGACGTCCTAGCACTCGCCCCAGTTGTACAGCCGACTTTGCTAGCGATGCTATACTGACAAATACGCTCTCATTTGCCGAGACGAGTTAGCATAGCCTTCAGCTACGTTATTTGCTACGACCTACCAAGGCGCCATTACCAGTTATATTGAGATTGTAATTATGTATCATCAAGAGCGATGTTCTCCAATTATGGATTAAAGTTAAGTATTCCAGAAGCTATGTACTATTTTAGGCTACTATAATTGATGTGTTGGCAGAAGAGCCAACACTTTAATTCATAATTGATGAACATCGGGGCGACGGTACAGGCATCATAAGATAAATATCTATTGATAACGGCGCCTTGCTAGGTCGTAGCAAATGACGTAGCTGAACGCTATGCTAACTATCGTCTCGGCAAATGAGAGCGTATTGTCAGCGAACCATTGCTAGTTACGTCGGCTCTACAACTGGGGCGACCGAGCGGGGTGGCGCAGTGGTTAGACACTGGACTCGCATTCGGGAGGACGACGGTTCAATCCCGCGTCCGACCATCCTGATTTAGGTTTTCCGTGATTTCCCTCAATCACTCCAGGCAAATGCCGGGATGGTTCCTCTGAAAGGGCACGGCCGATTTCCTTCCCAATCCTTCCCTAATCCGATGAGACCGACGACCACGCTGTCTGGTCTCCTTCCCCAAACCAACCAACCAACCAACCAACTGGGGCGAGTGCTAGAACGTCTCTCTAGACCTGCCGTGTGGTGGCGCTCGGTCTGCAATCACTGATAGTGGCGACACGCGGGTCCGACGTATACTAATGGACCGCAGCCGATTTAAAGGCTACCACCTAGCAAGTGTGGTGTCTGGCGGTGACACCACAATAATTACTTTACCTTGTTCCAGACTTCACGCCAGTCTGCGTGAGCTTAAACGCGTGCATTTCGGCCTCCTCTAGCAACACGGTGTTGGCTCTTCTGCCAACACATCATTCAAACCACTATATAGTCTTCCGAAATCCATGCTCCTCCGGTACATTTCCGTCTGTTGGCGTCTATCGCCAACGAATGTGATAGGGAAAAACGTGTCTGTGGTAACAGAGGGGACTTCAGCATAGCCCGAGGTCTAGGTTAGGTTAGAAAGCAACAGCTTGGTTGTGAGTTATCGAAGCCAACGAGTGTGATAGCGAGAAATTGTCTGTGGTGATTAACTGGTCAGTAGCATATCCCGAGGTCTTGATTAGGTTGGAATGCAAAAGTTTGGTTGAGTTGCTGAGGCCGATGTATGCGATAGCAAAGAGTGTGTCTGTGGTGACAGATTAATACGCAGCATAGACGAATGTCTATATTAGTTTGGAATACCATTTTATGGTTGTGAGTTGGTGAAGTAACGAATGTGATAGCGAAATACGAGACTGAGGTGATAGAGTTGTCCATAGCGTAACCCGAGGACTAAGTTAGATTGGAATGAAATATTTGGTTAGGAGTAAGTGAAAACACCGATTGTGTGAGCGACGAACGTGACGTTGATGACGCAATGGATTGTAGCAATCTCCAAAGTCTCAGTTAGGTTGGAACGCAATGGTGTGGTTGTGCGTTGACGAAGCCAATGGATGTGATAGGACAAAATCTGTGTGTGGTGGAGGACTGGATTGTAGAGTAGCCCGAGGTTTAGATAAGGTCAGGATATAAGTTGGCAGAAGCAACGAAAGTTATAGCGAAAAATGTGTCTGAGTTGAAAGACTTGTCCGTACATAGCCTGAGACCCATGGTAGGTTGGAATCTAAAAGGTAGATTGAGCGTTTGCGAAACCAATGAATGTGATAGTGAAAAATTTTTCTATGGTGACAACGACTGAGATAGTGAAGAATGCGTATGTTGTGAGAGACCAGTCTGTGTTGTGATCTGAGTTTTAGGTTATTACCGAGTGCATCAGTCTGCGTCAACAAATGTGATAACGAAAAACGTGTCTGAGGTGGCAGATTGGTTTGCAGTGTAGCCAGACTACTTGGTTGGATTGGAATGCAACAGTTTTCTTGCCAGATGAATGTGATAGCAGTAAACGTGCCACTGGTAACGGACTGCTCTCTAGTGCTTGTCCTGGTGTAGTTTAGGCTGGAGTGCAACAGTTCGGTTGTTTGTTGGCCAAGCCAACTACTGTGATAGTGAAAATCGCTTCTGTAGTGATAGGCTGGTCTGCAGCACAGCTTGTAGTTTGGTTAGCTTCGAATACAACAGTATGGTAGTACGTTGCTGGAGCCGATGAATGTGATAGTGAGAAATGTGTATTTAGTGACAGAATGGTCTTTAGTGTAGGTCAAGATCTAGGTTAGGTTGGAATATAACAGTGGCGTTGTGAGTTGGCGAAGCCAACGAATGTGGTAGTGAGACGCAGAGGTGACAGACCTGTCTGTACCATATCCCAGGTTGCAATGAACCAGTTTGGTTGAGTTGCTGATTTCAACTGGAATGCGAATGTCTGGTTGTGAGTTTGGGAAGCTAACGAATCTCGTACCGAAAACCTGTCTATGATGACACAATTGTCTGTAGCACAGGCCAAAGCCTACGATAGTTTGGAGTCCAGAAGTTTGGTTGACAGATGGCGAAGCCACGAATGTCATGAGGGAAAGATGCCTGTGGTGACAGCCTGGCGTGTAGCGTAGCCCAACAACTAGGTTAGTCTGGAGAGAAATAGTTCCTTTCTAAGCTGGCGAAGTCACGAATGTGATTGTGAAAAACGTGTATGTGGTGACAGACTGGTCTGTAGACCAAGGACTTAGTTGACGAAGTCAACAAATGTGCTAGGTAAAATGTGTCTGTGGTGACAAACTCGAGGTCTCGAGTTGGAATGCAGAAGTTGGTTGTGAGTTGACGAAGGAAACGAATGGGAGACCAAAAAACATGTTGGTGGTGGCAGACTGATCTGTAGCATAGACCGAGGACTAGTTTCGGTTGAAATGCATAGGTTTGCTCGTCAGTTGGCGAAGCCAACGAATTTCGTCAAGAAAACCGTTTACATTGTGGCCGAAGTGGCCGAGCGGTTCTAGGCGCTTCAGTCTGGAACCGCGCGACCGCTAAGGTCGCGGGTTCGAATCCTGCCTCGGGCATGGCTGTGTGTGATGTCCTTAGGTTAGTTAGGTTTAAGTAGTTATAACTTCTAGGGGACTGATGACCTCAGATGTTAAGACCCATAGTGCTCAGAGCCATTTTTTGAACCGTTTACATTGTGATGCACTATCCCAGGCTTGTAGGAATGGAACAGTTTGTTTGTGAGTGAAAAACGTTTTGAGGTGAGAGGTTGACCTCTGCTTAGACCAAGTATAAAGTTAGGTTCGACTTCAACAATCGGGTTGTGAGTTAGCGAAGCTAGCGAATGTGGTAACGAAAGAAATATCTGTGGTGAAAGAACGGTCTGCAGCGTAAACCCAGTTACGAGTTACATTGGATTGCAACAATTTTGGATGTGAATTGGAGACTGCCAATGGTTGGACAGTGAAAAATGAGTGTGTGGTGACAGACCTGTCTGTTGAGTAGCCTGAATACTAGATTAGCTCTGAACATGTCAGTGTGTTTGTGAGTTGGCGAGCCAATGACTGTGATAGCGAAAAACGCGTCACTTGTAACAGACTTGTCTTCAGTGAAGCGCAAAAATCAGGTTAGATTGAAATCCCACAATTTGCTTGTGAATTGGTGAATGAATCGAATGTGAAAGCGAAAAACTTGTCTGCAGTGACAGCCTGGTGTGTAGCGTAGCCAGGTGTCTAGTTTAGTTTGCATTGCGACAGTTTGGCTCTGAGTTGGCGAAGCCAATGAAAGTTATAGCAGTATACGTTTCTCTGGTTGTAGCCTGGTTTGTAGCGCAGAATAATCTTTGTTAGTTTGGAATGCAGTAGTTTGTTTATGACTTGGTAGAGCTAGTTTGTCACCACAGACGCGTTTCTTGCTATCACACTCGTTTACTACGCCAGCCAAAGTTGAGAGTTATGCATACGAACGTAACCTAGATCTCGGGCTAAGCCACAAGCCATCTTGCACTAGACACACGTTATCACTATTACATTGGTTGGCCACGACAAATCACACTCAAACTGTCGCATTCCATGAAATCTAGAACGTGGCCTTTGCTACAGACCAGGCTGTCATTAGAAACGCTTCAGCTATCACATTCGTTGGCTTTGTCAACTCACACGCAAATTATAACCTTCCAGTGAAACATAGGCGTCGGGCTTCGCTACAGACAAGTCTATCACCAAACAGACACATTTTTCCTATTACATCCGTTGACGCTACCATCACACGACCAAACAGTTGCAGTCCAACGTAACGCAGAACTCTATCTACGCCTCAGATGAATCAGTCACCACAGACAGGTTTCTGCTATCACATTCGTGGACTTCGCTAACTCACAACCACATTTTTCCATTCCAAACTTACCTAGACCTCAGGCATCGCTGCAAATTAGCCTGTCTCTCAAACATATTTTTGGTTATAACATTCATTGGCTTCGCCACCTAACTGAACTGTTGCGTTCGAAGCTAATCTAAGCCCTGGCCTACGTTACAGATCGGTCCGTCAAAACAGACACTTTTTTGCTATCACATTCGTTGCCTGGTCAGCTCATATGAAAACTGTTACTTTCCAAGCTAACCTAGACCTCGGCCTACGCTACAAACCATTCTGTCACCTCCGACACGTTTACCGCTATCATATTCGTTGGCTTCGCCAAAACACGATCAATCTATCATTACAACATAACCTAGACCTTGGGCTACAGGACAGACCAGTCTGTCATCACAGATAGGTTTCTTGCACTCAGGCCCACGTGAACAGTTTCCTGCTATTTTACGTCAGTGAGGTAGGCATAGCGTCCTAAATCTACATCTGCATCTATACCTTACAAACAAATTCTACTTCCCATTGTAGCAATTACTAGGGCCCAAAGGCGCTCATTTAGTAATTTGTAGGGGTAGACGTATCCTGCGTGATACAGATATAAAGGCACATTTGCATGCCGTGCGTGAGTTTCCTCGGAAACGCGAAATCTTAATTAAATGATTAATCTCTGACAAATAAATAAAGCCTATGGCACAGAACTGCAGCGCTATGTCGCTGATAAAACAAAATACAATTAGGACACTCTTATGTTTCATTATGAAGGGGGAGGTCTTGCAGAACAACTGGTGCGGGAAGCACGTATATTTTATTAACTGGCACACCGCCATATTTCAAGTTATATAAGAACACTGCGAGTTGCAATCTTACTAGGCACTCGATTCTGTAAAGAATTTATACTTATGAAAGTAAGTAGAATTATTTAACTGTAGGCTTATTTGTTGAATATATCTGATTTAACTAACTGTGTAAATTTTTTTATGTTTAGTAGACAGTCACCTCTGTACGACGTATTGACATGGCTGGCAAATTATTCTAATATTGAGATTTAGATTTTGAGTCCGCACCTACCGCAGCAGTCTTTGGAAACGATTTAAATGCGAATTCCGATTATTTGAATCACATTTCACGGTCAACCACGAATAACATTGCATTTACGGAAAAGCCATTGTCAAGCGTCTGATACCAAATAATTAAACGTCCACGTTCCAGATAAGCAAATATTAATTACAACCAATCACTATCATACATAATTGATAATCAATATTTTATTTTATTTTATTTATTTTATACAGAGTATTTATTGTATTTTTGAACACGAATGACGATTTGCAATATGCAGTTAAAAAGGTCCGTATTCGACCTTGTATATTACTGACTTTAAAATCGTTTTCTTGAAAGAATCACAGCTACTTTTGACTGCGGGTATGGGTCCCCTTTTTAGTGCTTCTTTCTTTTCCATTCACTTACTGATAAACGGAAAACGATTTTTTAAATGCCTCTAGAAGTTTGTAAATAATCCATTCTCCTCCTCATTATCCCTACGGAAGCGATATGTAGAGGGTCGCAGCACATTGCAAGCTATTTCTAGAAACTTTGTTTCTAAGCGCTCACAGGATTGTTTGCGTTCATAGCTCGCGATATTTTCGATAACCTTAATCCAGTTGTCAGTATAATTACCGGTTTTTTTGAGATTAGTATTCAGTAGTGTCTCATATTTTCTAACATGTGAAAGATAACCCATGAAAAAAACCAAATTCTTTCTACGCAACTTTCATTTTCGGCGACATATAATTTTTATTGCTAATTACCACTGTAACATACAAAATATAATAGTGACACAATTAGAACCATGTCAAAAGTGCTTCCTAATTTCGTTAGGACCATACAAGATAAATATATTCCTTTTGGTATCTAGTTAGTCTGTACATCTGATGAGGATCTCTTTGAATCCATTCCAAAATATTGCGCTGAAGGGAAGTCGTAAATCTTATGTCTCGCAAGTCTGCGACTCTTTTCACCACCGACGCTGAATCTGCAACAAACTATTTAAGTTCCCGCTAATTTCGCTAGAGGCGAAATGTCCGTTGACCTCATTTAAGGTGCTCAACCAGGAGCGTCGCAAACGTCATATTGTATATGATCAGCTACTCTCAAAGTTAATAATAATAACACTGGTCAACAGTGATTTTGTTGCCAGTTAATTGAGACTGAATATAGGGTAACTTTATGGCCCTGAATTTTTATATGTCACTTGTTTCGCTAGATTGGCTCTGTCTATTGCGGTAACGTATAATATGTAGATAAACAAACAAACAAAAATTCAAAATATTAATTGAGATACATTCTGTATTCAGTCAAAAGTAAATGAGAAAATCGTATGAAAAAGGTCACAAAAATGAAGTTTCATTGCTGATTTTGAATGTAATGGAAGAAGAAAGGAATAAACGGACAGTCTTTTAAAAACATTACAATTAGCATATGGAAAAACTCCTCCTGTGTGATTTTCTCTTTTGTTGATCATCAGGACAGTCACGCTGAAGATTCCAGAAGTAGTCTGCCATCATGTGTTTGTCCCATCTACCTTGATATCGTTCTTCCAACACCTGAAAATCTTGATGTAGTCTTCCACCTTTTTCCTCGCTATAGTCACCAAGATTGTCCGGAAATTCATCACGATGGCTGTGGAGGTAGTGAATCTCAGTGCTCATATGAACCCTCAAGCTTTTAAAGTTTCTGAACATGTTTTCACCAGTTCTTTACAATTGTGTGCGTTGTGATTACCCAAGAAATTCTTGACAACAGAGACAAAACGGCTCCAGGCAGATGTTTCAATGCAATTCATAACGTTAATGAATTCCAAAATATGTATAAGCTTTCAAATTTGGGGACCATCAAATATACGAGCTTTTAATTTTTCATTACTGAGTCCAGGGAATGATTTACATATATATTTGAAACAGTCATTATTTTTGACCAATGCTTTCACAAATTGCTTCATTAGACCAAGTTGATGTGAAATGGTGGAAGAATGATTTTGTCCCTGTCGACTAATGGTTCTTTTAGGATATTAGCTACTCCCACAGTAAAGCTGTCTCTTGATGGGCGTGAAATTTTTCCCCAGTGATCATGCTTTGCTCTGCTGTCTCACATACCAATAAAGAAAGGGAATTTTGTATAACCACTTTGCTGTCCAATCAAAAAGTTAACCATTTTTAATCAACATAGACAGGCAATTGGTGTTGACTATAACGAAGTTTCTGGAGAATTATATGGATATTTTCGTATTCCTTATGATGTTTCGCCGAGTCACCAATTGGAATTGATCCTTAGCAATTACCATCTTGCAGCAATACACATTTTAGGATTCTGGTTGAGTAATCGATAAAAAGCCTCCAGTCTTGATGTTGATATTTTGGAAGTCCCACTTCTAGTATTAAACCAGGGGTGTCACTGTAGTAAACAAGTGCATCATCCTGACTGAATCATAGAAGTAGATGCGTTCTTCTCTTATCAGGTGAGCTGTGATTTTAGTTCCTGGTTGTATACAATTCTTCTCATTTAGTCTAGCTGCCAAGTGTTCGGAAGACTGTTTAGAAGTACCGAGGTCTCTTATCAAACCGTTAAGGTCTTCCGGACTGAAGAGCTGTTGTCTTGTGGAACTTCTTTAGTATTCAGACTCACTACCACTAGTGTTCAAGCCCTGCAGATCATCATCATCATCATCATCATCATCATCTGAAGGGAGTAGTTTTGGCAGACCGGTGAACACTGGTTAGGAATGTCATCGCTATATGGCACAGGTCGCCTTGCTGATTCTAAATGGGGATATTCCCACCTAAGCTTCTTGTAGCGATTGAAACCTTTTATATTGACAATGCAAAATAACAATCATTACGTTGGTATCTGGCTCTCGCCACACCATTGGCACTCCAAAGCTTAAACCCTTTCGTTTACCATTAGTCCACAGTCGTAAAGACTTGACACAGCTTTTGCAAGCTTTATGAGGAGCCCAATGTTTATTTGGTCTCCCAGTTCGATCCTAAAATATGCAAGATAGGCCTGATTCACAAAGTCACTGATGGTCTTCCGATGTTCTTGCAGAGTGTATTCTCCACAAATACAGCAGAACACATCAGAAGAGTTGAAACAACCTCTACGTGAAGAACTCATGTTTATCTATGAAAAGAATAAAATAAAATGAAAATCATATTTGCAAAAATATATTATTATAAATATGATAAGGTGGAACTAATAAGACAATATATATTACAATATGATATATAGCTTACTTTTAACTAACAATAATGAAGTAACTAATCGTGACATACCTTTTTCTAGATACAATGAATGAGAAATTCTTTACTAACAAAATTTTTTAACACCTATTACACAAATCGCATCCTATCATATGCTCATTCCTCCCTCGACTGCCGCTCTGACCACAAACTAGGGGGTGCAGGACACTGACCTTCAATGCAGTTGTGTGACAAATTGACTCTCCTTGAAATTTTGAGACACAAGAGTGGGTCTCATATTACTACCACATCCCATAATCTCACCTTCTTCTCTATAACGTGTAATATATATTGCATTTGTGCATACGCAGTCACAAAATATAAAATTAATAAGCATACAGAATTATGGAATTCACAACCGATTTCCTGACAATTTAACGATTAAACACTACATATCAGAGATAGCCTGTATCTAAGAAACTGGAGCCAACTGGGAAAACCAGTTTTCAAATTCAGCATACCAAATATACTCAGCATACGTTCAAATATCCCTGGTAACGAGAAAATTTTCTTTTGTAGAGCTGTGTAAGTTATTGCATATGAACGCAACACATGTCATTATTCTGATTGCAATATGAACCGTATTTTACAACGTCTACAACTCACAGCCAAACTGTTGCTTTTGAACGTTCCCTTCTTCCTTTGGATCAATGTCTCTTTAATGGTCAAAAGGAAGGAGGAGACGTTCGAAAAAGTGTCCCCCTTCTATATCCGTAAAGGCTTAGAAGGGATTGCTGGTACCCTAAAGTCTGTTAAGCGATTACGGAATGGTTCCTTGCTTGTCGAGGCTAACCGGGCAAAGCAGATGGAACTACTTAAGAAGTCACAGAAATTGAGTGAGTACGCCATCATTTGTTGAGTTGTATAACTCAACTAATTCCAGCAAAGGTGTGGTGGCCTGCCTTGATATTACGGACACAGACGTTGGTGAACTCAAACAAGAATTAGTACGACAGGGGATAATAGATATGGAACAAAGGACACGCAAGAAAAATGGAGAGACTGGGAAGACTGCCACCTTTATTGTGACCTTCAATTCTCCGACGCTACCTGAACACATTACGGCAGGTTTCTCCCCACTTATGGTTAGGGCCTATGTACCTAACACTATTGCCCAATGAAAGGGCGCTGATGGCCATGCTGTTTAGCGGCCTCCACCATAAATCATCATCATCATCATCATCATCATCATCATCTGTTGAATTCCAACTTAACCTAGGCGTCGGGCTACGCTGCAAACAAGTCTGTGAGCGCAGACGAGTTTATCGCTGTCATTTCGTTGCCACCGCCATATCCCAACCAAACTATAGCATTCCAACCTAACCCAGATCACGGGCTACGCTACAGACCAGTCTGCCATCACAGACACCTTTTCCGCTATCACATTCGTGGTTGTCTTCGCCAACTCACAACCAAAAGATTGAATTCCAAGCTAACCTAGAACTTAGGCTACGCTGCTGCATTTTCTGTCACCACACACATTTTTCGTTATCACATTCGTTGGTTTCGCTCTCTCACTTCCGTACTGTTGCATACCAGGCTAATCTACACCTCGGGCTACGTTACAGACCAGTGTGCCACCACCGAATTGTTTTTCGCTGTCAATTCCTTTGGCTTCCCGAACTCGCAACCATCGTAACGTAGACCTCGGGCTGCGCTACGAGCTGGTCTGCTATCACAGAAACATTTTTCGCTATCACATCACGTGCTGCTGCAAATCACAACCAATCTGTTGTATTCCAAGCATTACGTATGCTTGAGATACATGTTATCAATCTTGTCAACATACGATCTGTATTTTAGAGAATACCTTTAATAACTATTTAGTCATAAGAAACAAGCGTACAAACACGATTTGTTTGACTCAAGAAAAAGACTGATTTTAAGTGCTTATATTCGGCAGAGGGGTGGGGGAGGGGGTGGTATTGGTCCAGTACGTGGATGTAGCCTCGAAAAAGTAACAACATTCATAATTACATGTTCACGTACATTGTAGACACCATTTTCCCTCGTTACTAGGAGAAGCGATCTCTGACTGATCAGGAGTATAAGCTTGTTAATCAATGATGTCACCTCAACTCTACATACTACATCACGGCTCGAAGCCAGGGGGTGGTATCGAAGTTTAATATGAAACATTTTGCAAAGCTCGAGGGCTGTGGCGTGCAGTAATCATCGTAAACGCCCTGACCAAAGCCACTCCAAAACACGGTGTCACTTACCTATAATTCACATGCTGTGGCTGCCAGTAACTATCACAATGTCGTCACACAGTTCACAGAATTTCGTCCAGCTGCTTGCACTACAGGTCGTATTCCTCCCGTCTGCGCGCTTCCTTGTCTCACCTCTAGTACAGCCGTTGCCAGGCAACAGGTCCAATAATACATATACGGTTGCAATTGCGCGCAACAGTTAGTTACTCTGGCGGATGCTGCTTGCAGCAATATCAATAATGTAGATCTCCATTCAACGTAATGACGCACCCACACACTTGGAAGAATTTTACGTAAGTGGGCTTTGGTCACGTGTATCCACAGTTACGTTCTGTCCCCAAATGTCGACAGCTGTAAATGTCTGTCTCATAGTGACTTGTCGTAGAGAAAGCAAGGTGGTAACAGTCTGTACCGGTACCACTCCCTTGCCCACCACTTCCTGCAACAACCAGAACTCGAAGGTGAAGAAACAGCATCTCGAGGCGTCGGAAGCATCCAATGAGGACCTCATTACAGTCGTGGATTAAGAAGTCAATATGAATATCGATTAATCAGAGCTTATCACGCGGATGTAGCAGTACAGAAAGGACCATGCCTCATTCATAACAATGCGAAGAGCCAAGATTCTAATGTATTCTGCATTTAAGATTTACAAACAAGCAGGGAAAGTGCGATCTGGTGAAAACAGCGCACTATTATTCATCATTGGGTTAGAAATGTGAATAGCGATCAATGAAAAATAAAAGTTACGAAGTGATATCATAGAGCCTAGCCGCATGGGGTAACCGCGTGGTCTAAGTTATTGTTAAGCCTAGGGACCGAAGACCTCAGCAGTTCGGTCTCATAGGAACTTACCAGAAATTTCCAATTTCCATAGAGCCTACTGTAGGACTTACACAAGAGACAGGGAAATACAATGAATGGCAACCAAGGAGCACGTCGATGTGTTACCTGGGCAATTGGGCGGCTGCCTTCTGATCGTATAAATCTCATAGATCATTTGCGAATAGTGAACGTCATACTCGATTTTCAAATGCTCTCACTACTACTGTAAGTGTAGTGAGGTCTTAGAATTCCACCAACATGACGCTTACCATAAGGTCACCCGTAATGGAATCACACGGACGCTCCAGGAAACCCACAAAAATGAGCCTCAGTAACTATACTGGGTAGTGTTTAAAATCTCAGCCCCCAGAAGAAAAAGTGCTGGCTGTCAGAGCAGGCAACCTTAAAGCCGCTCCTACAAAAAGCGACGTCCGCCTTGCCACCTACTTCTGAGGGAACTGTACAAATCTATTAAGTTGCCATTACCTCGCTGGCGCTTGCTGTTAGCTATCTTCTAGGAATATATCCCTGCAGTCCTGCCGCCCTTCTACAAACCGAAGAGTCTCTCTAAACGCAATAATTACCGTGTGAAATAAGTTGCTTTAAAATTAACCTGACGCAAAATCTCTCCTATACAGAGCAAATCATGGCACGTGATTTGGATCTCCCTCTCGTCTTGGGAACAAATGAAAATCGACAGAAAGATTTCTTTTTTATTTCATTTCAATTTATAACCTAATATCCTAACAAACTAAACGTAACAGCACCAGTCTTGCCGTGGAAATCAATCCGATCCGATCGGTCGCGGAATGGAAACCACAATGAAAATCAAAAGTGTTTTATTTGCAGTAGTTAGCCACACCTTATATCAACGTCTCTACATAGTCACCGCTACGTCTGAGACATTTGCCAAAGCGTTGTACCAACTTTCCAATACCCTCATCATAGAAGGCAGCTGCCTGCACTTTTCGCCGATTCTCTACGCTGATCTGCGGTTCATTGTCTGTGCAAAAACGTTGCCTTCATGGCCGCGATTCATGTCAGCAGAGATCAAAGTCAGAGGGACCAAAGTCCGGGCTGTATGGTGGCTGATTAAACACTTCCCATGGAAAACGCTGTAGGGTTCTCCTGATTGTCCCTGCAGAGTGCGGCCGAGAAGTGTCATGAAGAAGGAAATGCATGACAGTTATGTTGTGTGGGCTGCTTCAAGTCAAGCGAAATCTCTCACTGTTACTCACACTTGGTGAGAGACACTGTTTTCTAGGCATCTTTACGTGCTCACTGTGCGCTCAGAAGACAGGCGTTACGCGATCATGGGGCATACTAGAGACATTTTCCAACACACCTGCGCAAATCTTTATCGGATTTTCACTATGGTTTCCATTTCGCGACCGATCGGATCTTACTTTCGGAGTAAACCTCGTAATTTTTGAACGAGTAGTGCAAATTGGCTGAAATATGATTAAATACAGTCAACTGCCGTGTTTTTCTGCCTGTAAGAGAAAAATAATCCCTGAAACTACCGTAGGGACGCTGATATAGAGACTTATAGACTTATTCATGAAGAATGTTTGTTTCCATAATTTTCTATCGCTACAGCGCGTTAGTTGTCAGACGGTAGACACTTTCATGGGAACAATCCGGCATGTCGAAACTTGGCACGAATTTTATATATATATATACAGCGAGAATACACCGAAAGAAACGCAGCGTCAAAATTGTAGCTGCTAGGACACACTGAGAGTATTTTTTTATTTGAATGTTAAAATATGCCAAATTCTTAGCTCACCGTGTGGCTGGAGAATTGTAAACCCCTGCTGTAGCTCTAGTAGACAGCTCAAGTGCAACATGGCAGGTGCATAACCTTGATTGACGGACATTAGTGAACAGATAACACGACACAACGCGATCGTAATTAATAAATGGTTCTAATGGCTCTGAGCACTATGGGACTTAACTTCTGAGGTCATCAGTCCCCTAGAACTTAGAACTAGTTAAACTTAACTACCCTAAGGACATCACACACATCCACGCCCGCGGCAGGATTCGAACCTGCGCCGTAGCGGTCCCGCGGTTCCAGACTGTAGCGCCTAGAACCGCTCGGCCACCCTGTCCGGTTAAGTTATAAAGCGTATTGCAGTTTGCGTTGATAGTTTCTCAGACACAGTTCTTCACAGTTACTGTTTGTCGTAATTTGGGACTCATTTAATAGCCATAAAAGTAGTAGTTGCCTTTTTGCTCTGCTATTTCTTAGCATCGGCTTTCTAATATCATCTGCGTTTGTGCATGTTCCAGAGTTTTACAGTAATTTGTAATTTATATAATATTTTCAATCCTGCAAAGATAAAATGTGAAGAATCTGTATGCTGTCAACATCGCCTGCATGTTCTGAAGATCAACATACGTATTATTTATTAGTTAATTTCTTGGACATTCATTCCAATGATGTCGACATTTCGTTAAAAATTGTAGGATCATACAAATAAACGAGAAACCGGTCGAATAATTCTTTGTATCGTGTTTTAAACGATAATTGTGCTAATTGATGTGCAGAGTAAAAATAGACTACCTACGGATGTGCCTTCCAGTGACAAAGGAAAAGTTTTAAATTTTTTATTTAAAATAAGGATGGAAAAATTCTTGTACATAAGAGGTGTGCAAAGCCGGTTTTGTTTCGTACAATCTAAATACGAATTGTATAAATGGAAGAAATATTTACATGAAGTACTAAACATGCACCAAAGTTTGAAAGAAGAACTATTCGAAAGATTAGTCTCTGCTCACAAGGGAAGCTCCCTCCCCCCTCCCCCCCCCCCCCCCCCAAATCACATTTAGTAGTAAGTTGGCCCACTGGACAGCCCGGCAAAAGCTGAACACAGATCAGACATGAAAACAGGAAGAAGGTGTACTGAACTGTGAAAAAAAAATATAGGATCAGTAAACGGTCCAAGAACCACATGTGCAATAAAGAGCAGGCTGGAACAGCAATGGCGTCGTGGGTAACTGGTTTTGGTGACGGCTTGCTTAGCAGGCGAGCCGTGTTCAAAACTCCCTCCTGCCATTTATTTATTTATTTTCCACAACATTATGAGCTGAAATGTTTGTTCTCTTTCAGTAGTCTTGGCAGTTGTCATACTATACAATGGTTACAGAGTATGAGTTATGTGGTAAAAATTCGTTATCGTCACTAGTAAATGTGATGAATAGGGAGAGCAGGCGAGATACCACATAGACGTCTCACAGGAATGACTACAACAAATAAACGAGTGTGAAATATGTCACAACAAAGGAATTCAAGAGTCAAGACTTCCAAAACGGAACGCAACTTCAAAAACAAAGCACAAAGCACAGAGAAACTATTTGATTGTCAAACAGTTGCGCTCATTTCTTGCAGCTTAGGTGATAAACTATAATCTTTTCATCATATCCTTGGGAGTGATCACATTCACATTCATACAAACACCTATGTCTGGCAAGGAGGCATATCTCACTCAATTACCAGTCGTACAAATTAGCTGCGTCGATAAGAGACTCCTATCATATGACAGGCGTATTGTCACCCTGTGCCGTGTATGACTCGCCAGACGTGTTGTGCGGTGGAGGATTTGGTTGACTTGTCGCAATGTCATCAAACGTTTGCGGTTTCTATTCGAAAGCCACTTCCTTTCGGCTGCTAGTAGAGTAGCTGCACAGAATCAACTGTCATTACAGGTCCATACCTTACACCTCGCTGTTGCAAAAGACACACAGACACAGATTTGAATAAAGCGAAAAGTGAAAAAAAAAAATCTGGCACGGGGGAGGATTCAACACAGCTCAGCTTGCTTGACAGTCCAACACCGTAAATCACCTAACCACGACGTCATTTCTAATCACGGCTGCCCTATATTGCTGCCGGTGTGGCAGAGCGGTTCTAGGTGCTGCAGTATGGAACCGCGTGAGTGCTACGGTCGCAGGTTCGAGTAGTGCCTCGGTCATGGCTGTGTGTGATGTCCTTTGGTTAGTTAGGTTTAAGTAGTTCTAAGTTCTAGGGGACTGATGACCTCAGATGTTAAGTCCCATAGTGCTCAGAGCCATTTGAACCCTATATTGCTCTTCTTGTGCTTCACTGTTATTATTTGGCTTTGTTTTTTCCTGTTTTCATGCTTGACCTGTGTTCTGTTTTTGAAGGGCTGTGCAGTGGGCCCCCTTATCACAAAATCTGAGGGGGGTACAATGGCAAATTTCCCATGTGAGGAGAGTCAATGCACCATTAGCGAGAGAGATCTACGAGACTGGGAGCTCTGAACAGCAAGTGAGATGAACATTATTGATTTCGAGGCTTCTTCGACCTGGTTACACAGATTCAGGAAATTATGTGGAGAATGATGTTACAACATTACGAATGCGTAGAGGAGAGGTCATTAATATGTAATGCTATAGAGAAATTCGTAGCTGAAGTGAGGGCGAAGCTTCTTGTTATTCCCCAAAGTGCTGCGTATAAACTCTATCAGTCAGGCTTCTTGCAAACCGCACTTCGTCATTTCGAGCGAGAAAAGGATGAGTGACTGACACTTACGTACACAAAAATGCCAGTGATAAGTATCAGTGGATTTCTATTTCCGCAACGTTATCTCTGTCTTCAAGAACATCAAGGCAAATTCGGACCAAAAATTTAAAAAAAATAGTGTTAAATAGCAAAAATTTTATAATCGACGTAACAAAATCTGGAAAATGGGACTAAATTATTTACAGCATTGCATTCGAAACGTCTTATTACCATTTGCACAGAATAATTCATTACTTTTGTTGGGCTCTTGGATTCGACATAATGAGACCTCTGTCTTTAGGAGGATTGCATCCAGAACTGTGTGCTCCAGCTTCTAGATTAAAAAAATCTACAGTGTAAAGCATTTTTCATATCATTCAAGACATAAAGGAATTAAAGAGATTAGCTGCCAGTGGTCATTGATTTATGTCAATGGCAAGGCGAAATTTTGTGGCGGGAGTCGAACGCAGGTCTCCTGCTTACTAGGCAAATGCACTGACTACTGCTCCAGCCGGCTGGTGTGGCCGAGCGGTTCTAGGCGCTTCAGTCTGGAACCACGCGACCGCTACGGTCGCAGGTTCGAATCCTGCCTCGGGCATGGATGTGTGTGATGTCCTTAGGGTAGTTAGGTTTAAGTAGTTCTAAGTTCTAGAGGACTGATGACCTCAGATGTTAAGTCCCATAGTGCTCAGAACCATTTGAACCATTTTTGAACTACTGCGCCATCCAGACACAGTGGTCCAAACAACCGCGAAGACTACCATAGCACCCCTCCCGTCAAATGCTAATTCTGCTAATGTACTGCCCCTCCTCATTAGCCTCATTACTCGCAGCATCTCCTCGATCGCTGTAAGAGTTCGAGCCAGGTGTTCATCAGCACTGGAGGGGTCACTGGCCGTCACTGCCTTAATTATATTCGTGGTGTCTGTTCTTCCAGACATGTCGTTTGTATACAAAACCAAAGTATACTGAAACTATTTTTATTCTCTTTTGCCTATGGCTCCATCAAGCCTATTAAACAGCGAAATAAAAGAAGTCAGTTCAGTCAATGGATATACTGGTCCTGTCTACGTAGTTGTGTTGTCGTGATTTTCAGCCCAGGGACTGATCTGGCGCAGGTTTCCGCGCTAGGCCACCCCGTGCAAACCTCTTTATCTCTGCATGACTGCTGCAACTGTATTGATCCGCTGGTGTCCCTTTACAGCTTCCCTCCGCTACCAAAATGAAAATTCCTCCCTCTCTCTGTCAATCTTCTAACACCCTCCCACCCCTTCCTCCTCTCTGTCCATTTCGTCTTCCCCCCGTCTCTGTCAACTTGTTCCTCCATGTTTGCCCATCTGCTCCTTCCCTTGAGTCCATCTGCTCCTTTCTCCTCCGTCCATCTCCTCCTTCACCTCTAAGTCAATCTCATCCTCCCCCTCCTCCATATGCACTTTCTTCTCCGTCCTTCTTTTTCTCTCCATCTCCATCTCTTCCCTCACACTATAAATCTTCTCCTCTTGCCTTTCTCTGTCCATTTGCATCTCTCCCCTCTCTCTGCTTTTCTCGTCTTTTTCCGTTTCTGTCCACCCCGTCTCCCCATCTCCACCTCCACCTCCGCCCATCTCTCTGCAAGTTATCACTCGCCGCTGAACAGGTTGTTACTGGCTCTTACCCACACAGTATTTCTTTTCAGATAGTAAACAGTGTGGTTACTAAATTTGTTTGAAATCTATCAAGGGGTTTAGGAGGAATTTTTTACCAGTGGCTTTGCTCACATACGCGTATGTCACATACTTTTCGCACATATTTAACTAATATGATAGACATGTGTACACATATTTCACCTGTATCTCTAGCGAATGGTGTCCTGCAGTTTAGTTTTCACGCATCTCAACGCTTAGGATGTCACATCTCCTGAACCGAGGCTCATGGCAAAGACAGGCCGAGGAGCGTACGGCACAGCACGTGACACTGCAGGTCTTGCGAGGCTTGCAACTGTGTCCGGCGGGGAACGAGTAACTATTCCAAACGAGCTTAACAACTCTTGACTGTGTGTTTAAATGTATGCAAGTTCTCGAGAGCACACAAAAAATTAAGCCTTTTGTTAGTAAATTTTCAATTAAATACTGATTTCCCTTGGGCCCTGGGCGAAGCCGAACGTTCGCGAAGGGTGACGGATAAGCCGACTAGTGTGACGTCACAAGTTCGTTGCAGGGACCGCCTGAACTATGTTTCTTACAATGACAAAATTTTGTAGGTTCATTCAGCGACATTTGTGGAGACCGTCTGCTAAATGTGTTTGGAATAGAGTTAGTAGCAAAAAAGTAATAAATTTAAAGGTAATGCATGATGTGGTAATTTTTTAAGCATCTCAGTGATTAAGAGGTCTTAAACCCTGAAGTAAATGCCGTACATTGATGGAATTTGGCAGGTACATTCAGTGGTGTACATGAATACTGTATGCAAAATGTATTGCAGATACAGTTAATAGTAATGAAGAAACAAAACTTGCTTGATGCGGCGCTTTTCCAGCATGAGCAGCGAAGGTACAGTAAGTGATCAACCTTTTGATTTCATCATTTTCTGAATGCTTTCGGCGACAAAAATTTCACAAAGCTTTGAAATTATGTATAAAGTTTATTACAAGTCAATAAGTGTGCCATTCTCAAATAGTGGGTTAATATAGCCAGATTTTACCTTGATCGTAATACAGTTTGAGTTGCAGTATGGAAAGTGCGCAAAATGAATGCGCTGCCCCAGGTGGTAACTCGAGAGAGAGAGAGCGAGAGAGAGAGAGAGAGAGAGAGAGAGAGAGAGAAATGCACCGCTGCACAGCGCAGTGCATTGAGACAAAGAGCGCTGGGGAGTCCCAACAACTGCAGTGAGAAGGTTGAATCGTAGCAACCTGCGAACCTTTTTAAAATGATGTTCAAAAGGAAATTCTTTCGGTACTGTAAATGTAAACAAAATGAACTAGAAAACTTTTAGAGAAAAACAAAATTCCAGTTTTAGCCTTTCAAGAGAATGTAATAGATACATGTAACTACAGAATATACAAGGGGAAACCGCCAATCAAAATTATGAATCAGATGTCATTATGGGGTACAGCTTTCTATATTCATAAAAGTATAGTAGGAAATGTAACAGAATTTAAGTCAACATCAGAGAGAATGTCTTTCCTAGCAGTTAAATGCAAAAACAAGATATACACACATGTTAACTGCCATGGAACAAAAAATGAAAACGACAGGAAAAATCCCCAAAAATACAGGAATTCTGGGATATTTTAGAAACTGAAATATCTGCAAAGATGAACACCATATTACTATTAGACGACTCCAGGGCGGAAACAGGCAGAGAAATGAAATTCAGAAATATAATAGGAGAATACCCAGATCATAGAAGAAGCAACGCAGATAATATGAAGCTAATCAGTTTGTGTCAAAGCAGTCACCTCAAGCTAATATCAACCCTCTTTAGAAACTCCCAGTAAAAGCTAAAACGTGGATATCTCCCATCCGAATGTTAGGACAACTTAGGTTAGGTCATGTAACTATATCACAAAAACGTACAATGGAAATTATGAATGTGAAAGTAGTATGGAATGGTGGATTTGATTCTCATCATAACCTTTATAAATTTAGGGTCAAACTTCTATCTAATAAAGAACAAAGGAAGTCACAAAGGCTAATAAAGTATAATACAGACTTACTAAAACAAAAGAATCAAAAACTATCAAGACATAATTAAAGAGTCTGAACATGGCAACTCGCCAGACATATCCAAAGAAATTAATACTGCTGCGCAGAAAACATTTGGGTCAATAAAAAATAAAAGGAAAATATGGTGGAATGAAGTATTCGAAGAAACCATAGCAGACAGAGGTAAACAATGGGAAAAACGGAAATGCTTGAAGAAAATTGAAGGTTATGATCAATTTAAACAACAAAGAAAGGAAACATCCAGGTTAATCACAAAAACCAAACAAGCCTTTGAAAACGAGAAACTTTGTGAAGCCCACAAAAATTTTGAAAAAATAATATTCCTAACTTTTATCGAACCTTAAGAACAAATTACAGGGGTATCAAACTTCAAATGTCTGTTTCAAAAATGAAAACGGCAAAATTCGGTTAAGCAGTACTGAAAATTGTGAACTTGTAGCAAGATAGTTTCATCAGCTTCTGAACTGTCCTGAACCAAGTCATAAATTGGAATTCTCAGATATTAACGAAATTTTGGATAAAGATTTACCAGTACAGGAAATTGAAAAGTAATTAAAACTTTCAGAAACACCAAAGCTAGTGGAGAAGATTCAATTGCAGCTGAATTTTTGAAGTGCTCCTTGTCAAAAAGTTGCCTTGGTACATCCACTCCACAAAAGAGGTATTAAACAGAATGTAAACAACTGCAGAGTAATCTCTTTAGTGCCCAATTCGTATAAAGTACTTTCCAAGATCTTATTAAGCAGAGTAGAAACAACTCTAGACAGTCATTTAGGTGAATATCAAGGTGATTTTAGGAACGGAAGGCCATGCTCTGAACAAATATTTAATCTCAAGTCTGTAGTCACCACACATTGTTTCATTCAAAAGACATTGTCGTTATGTTTGTGGATATCAAAAAGGTTTTTAATTCTGTCGATAGAGCAACTATAGATAAAGTAATTCGAGAATTTGGCGTAAAGACTAAACCGGCAAACCTAATCTGTGAAACACTTACAGATAAAGTCTGTAAAGCAAAACTTATGGGAGAAATTTCTCAGCCTTTCAAAATAAAAGCAGATGTATGGCAAGGTGACAGCCTATCGCCAATTCTTGTTAATAGTGTGTTAGAGAAAACAGTGAGGATTTGGAACGCAAAACTTAACTGAATTCAACATCACACCTATAAGGTTAGGAAGAGGTATCAAAAAGATGGAAATAAACTGCCTTGCATTTAGAGATGATTTTCCTATGCTTTCCGAAAATGTGGCACCTGATATAGCACAAATAAATCTTCTGGCAGCAACAGCCAGCGGAACTAGCTCAAGAATTTCTGCAGAAAAAACAAAATTTTTAACAGACGTTAATAATGCTCCGAAATTCCTGAATCTAGATACTGATCAAATAGAAAGGCTATAAAATTCAAATATCGAGGGGAGATAATTCAAGAAAATGCATTGGAAAAATCTGCAATAGAGGAAAGTTAGCATAAAATGGGGAGAACATATAGTCTCACCAAAGACCTCTACAATAAAGAGTGCCTAACCAAAAATGCAAATATGCAAGCGAAAGCCTGACATTAAACTGTAATTTAGACAAATCAAAAGTAGTGAGACGGCGAATCATAAGGGAAATATTACACCACAAAACACAGCAGAAGTTTGGAAATTACGAAGTAATGCTGAAATATAACAAATTATACAAATTATTTGAAACGTAATGAGAAAAAGAAGACTCATGTTTTTTGGACATTAATTTCGAACGAAAGACAGTAGATCAACTAAAAAGATTTTCAAATATTTGTGGGGTAAGAAGCCCACAACAAGCTGAGTCAACGAAGTAAAAAAGGATTTACGAGTAGAAAGAAACAATATAAAAACGGAAGATATAAGCAACAGAGAAGCCTTTCGGGAAAAGTACTGAAAATGGAAGGATTCCAAGGCAGGGTAGTTAAAAAGACTGGTTCAAAATGGTCTCAAGACAGAAAGAAGAAACATAGTGAACAGACGGAAGCATACTGGAAGAAAAGAAAAGAACAAATAACGAAGAACTGAAATTGGAACGTGGTCCTCAGATGGCCTTCCGCATTAACAAAAAAAGAAAGGTCGGTATATTGGCGCATCGTGGGCTTCACTTCTGCTTCACGCCCACTCCACCTGTTTGATAGGTAGGTGGTTCTTATCGCCTCAGTGGTTCTTTTCCGATAGTTTTTGATATGTGTAGCTAGTTTTGTTGAATTCGATTCACTGGTTTAGGAGGAGATGTGGAACACACATACATATGTACATCCGTTGTTATACTGTAATGTATTGGGTGTTTCAAAAAGGACTTTACAACTTTAAAAATTCATATAAATTCACTGAAAGAAGATATAGAGCTAGATTTAGTGTCATTTTGTAGGGAAACACATCAAGTTTTTTTTTTTTTACCTTAAAGTAAATGTGTTGCATGTGGCTTCCGTTGGTTATACTGCATACATCCCATAGGAAGTTAATTTCTTCCCAAATTCGCTTTAGCATTGCAGGTGTAACTTGCTCAGTGGTAGCGTGAATTACGTTCAGGTAGGGAAGCCGGCACAGGAGGTACAAACACGATAACCTTGATGAACCCCATAAAAATTCGAGTGGCGTCTAGTCAGGGGAATGTTGGGGGCCACGCAACTGGCGCATCACGGCCAATCCATTGACCCGGAAAGCTTTCACTGAGAAAATCACTGTACGGTTTCAAACGCAAACGGTTTCTCAACACAAGCCAAACTGTCGTACGTGAGATTTACGAGATGAACGCGGGCTCGATTTCGTAGGGCTGTTCATGAAACGTTGTCTCATTCGCTCAACGACGTCGTTAAATGTGCTTCGACGACCTGATGATTTCCCGTGTCTTACCGAGCACCCTGCTTCTACAAAGCATTTATGCCACTCATGAACTGTAGGCCTACTAGGCAGATCTTAAGTGTACTTGATACGGAAATTACGCTGAACTCTTGTCGCCGACTTCGATTCATCAAACCAAAACACACAGCTTGCGCTCTCGGGTCCAGTTAGGGCAGCATTCTTTAACACAACCGCCGCTAGTGCTCCTTACAGTGCGATTCAGCATTAGCGAACTACACCAGACAAAACTTGATGTGTTTTCCCACAAATTCACACTCAAATCACCTCCATAGGTACTATAAATTAGTTTATATGAATTTTCAAAGCTGTGAAGTCCTTTTTGAAACGCCTGTATGTGTATGTTAACCTATTTATCTTGTTGAGAAACAGGTTTCCTCGCTATTGTAAGTCTGCATTTTATATCCGTTCTACTTCGGATAGTACCAGTTATGTTGCTGCCAAATAGCAAAACTCGTGTACTACTTTTAATATAATATTTCCTAGCTACTTGTCTCAGAACCATGTGATATGTTTCAATTGAATTTTCTTACCCTGTTTTGTTATTGTTGATGTTCATCTGACAATCTCTTTTCAAAACTCTATCAACTGCGCTCACCTGCTCTTTGAAATCCTTTTTTTGTCTCTGACAGAATTACAATGTCTTCATCAAACCCCAAAAACTTATTTCTTCTACTTCCATTTTAATTCCCTTTAAATTATCTCCTTGCTTTCCTTTACTGCTTGCTCATTGTCCAGAGTGAAGAACATCGGGGATGGGCTACTACCGCGCCTCATCCCCTCCGAACGACTGCTTCCTTTTCATTTTGTTCGACTCATAACACCAGTCTGGTTTCTGAAACAAGTCGTAAATAATCTTCTGGTTCCTGTATTGTATTCTTACTACCTTCAGAATTTCCAACTATGTAATCCAGCAAACACTATCAATAACTTTCTCTGACTCCATTTATGTTATTAACGGAGGTGTGCCTTTCTTTGCTGTATCTTGTAAGAGAAGTTGTGGGGTCAATATTACCTTCGGTGTTCCTGCATTATCCCGTAGCCCAAACTGATGCGTCGCATCAATGCTAGTTTGTATTTAACAACACGTGTTCTGATAGCAATGTAAGAATATCTTCTTCTTCTCTTTCCCTCGAGCGTATTTTTAATATTTCGCATTAAGAATGATTGTCGTGCGGATCTGTAGAGGAGTACTGTGTTCGCCACTCCACTTTAGTACACTGCTGAAAGCTGTCATACCTGCGAAAAGAATAGCCCGATAACCCTCCGTGGTTTCCTTCGCTCTCTCCACGCTGCAGAGACCGGTTTATCTCGTACGTGAGCTGCAAGCTGACGACTAATGAAAGACAGACTTCTCTAGGCTCATCCTCTGGTTCTCCACCTCTCGCTGGAAGTATTTTCCTAACACTGCCGCAAAGTTCCTGTAAACAAAAGGCTGCTTCTTGTGTATGAGGCATTGTGCCTTCAGGGCACCTACACAGTACTTCTAAAAAGAAATTAATAACGTTTATAAATACAATGCCAGATTAGAATTAACTGTACATAATTTTACTTCTCTTTTCGACTTTAGATTTATTTCCTCGCCTGAACAATCACAAATTTTACTATACCCAGCACTCTATGAAGTATCTCTAATTTAATATCTTTACTGCTCCAACATTTCTGAAATCATTGTTCTTGTTACTCGTGAAGTTGGGCCGCCTTTTGTAGTGCTGACAGTCTATGCTGCCATGAAACCTAGAATGCTATGTGTTAAAACAATTGCCAGGCAATTAAACAACACTCCCATAGTGCAGACGTGAAATATGTTGACTTTAAAATGCAGACGCAAATACAGGACGAATTCGTCCCACAGAAATAAACTACCAAAGTTTACGCCACTTTTCATATTTCATTTGGAATCGTTTCATGAACGTTTCCGTGCAAGTGAAAATGAAAACAAAATTCTCGTAAGTTTATCGAATTGCGAATGAAAAACTTTTTGTTTTTCTTAATAGGATCTATCCGAGGATGGACTTGCAATAATTGTGGAACCGCAACGTGGCCATCATCAGTCTAAACATGCACTGGTGGCTCCAAAACATGAGTGCCCACCGGCTTTGCTAACTTCCGCGGGGGTCTACTACCTTGGTCTATGTTTAAACTTCCGGCTGAAGCCATTATCTTCACTGCCGAAGTTCCTGCAGTTAAGGAGGCCTTTTAATATGCGACACATCAGTTCTACGTCATCCTTTATGTCACGGATCCGAGGGCTGCTGTGGAAAACCTAGAAAAGCAGCAACGGGGCTCAAATACTAACCGTCATGTGCTCGATGTAGTTAACTTGCTCTACCGGTGTGAAAGTCAACATAAACGAGTCCAGTTGCTATGGATCAAGGAACATTCTTATCTCTGATATAACCAGTTGGCGCACCATCTGGCGCAAACACATTTACCTTTCACATACAGATTTTGTAACTAGCGTACAGAAACAAGTCCTTCAAGAATGGTCACAGACATTGCACATCTCACACTAGTCCAAAGGAATACATTAGGCCGCAGCACAGCCGAGCACTCCAAAAATCTTGGTTCTCCCAAATCAAGCTATCTCCACGTCATACCACTACAATAACGCTATAATTAACAAAATGTTCCGGACTGCTATGCGTCGGTCGAACAGATTTCACATTAAAAGCAAACGTTTCGTCCCGTCTGTGGAGTACATTTTCAAGAGTGATCGTAGCTTCTTTGAGTGTCAGTTTCACATCCTGTAGCGAGCCAGGGTGTGAATGTGTGAATCGGGCATTGAAAGAAGCTACGATCCCCCTTGAAAATGTCCTTCACAGATAGGGACGATGTGTTGGGTTTTAATGTACAATGTATCCGACCTTGGCATAATAGCACGGAACATTTTACTAACTATAACATTACTGGCCATGAAAATTTACATTTTACACTACTATAACGCGCATCCGATTGGATCACGACTGTTATCCTTAACATTTTTACTGGATGAAAGTACAGCCACTCTATACTGCGAAGTCTACTCAACTGAGATTGCGCATCGCAACGATGTAATCCAGTTTTTCGTGTTATGACATACAACGTCGCAGGTTTCTCCGGGCCTTGGTCAGAGCAGGAATTCGCCAAGCTACATCCGTGACGGACGAGTTTCGGAAACTGTCAAAAAAGAATGGTTCAAATGGCTCTGAGGACTATGGGACTTAAGATCTGAGTTCATCAGTCCCTAGAACTTACAACCACTTAATCCTAACTAACCTAAGTACATGACACAAATCCATGCCGGAGGCAGGATTCGAACCTGCGACCGTAGCGGTCGCGCGGTTCCACACTGAAGTGCCTAGAACCGCTAGGCCACTGCGGCCGGCTCGGCAACTGTCGACAACGGACTACGTCAGTTGTTAAGTCCAGGATCTAGGGTTAGAAGTACTGGTATCTGGACTGTGTTTAATGCGTGAATGTACGAAGTGTATCACGAAATTTAACTGGTATGAATGTAATTTCCAAATCCTATGCTGTATACACAATGACGAAAGTAAAATTCCAACAGCAAAAAGTAATTAACGTAGCGTGAATTAATTTCGAGTATACATTTGTGTAGGTGAAATATTTAAGTGATAAACATTGCAAGATCACAGGTTAATGTGAGTTTCTGCAGTGGAGTTCCTTGCTTGTTGAACTTGGTCGCTCAATACAGGGACGGTTAGTGGTGGTTGTGGATGACGCTGGAGTTATCGTCCCATGATGTCCCATAAGTGGTCGACTGGACACAGATCTGGTGGTCGCGCACACCAAGGGAACACGTCGACACTCTGTAGAGCGTTTTGGGTTGCAACAGCCGTATGTGGGCGAGCGTTATCCTATTGGAAGACACCTCATGCAACGCTGTTCATGAATGGCAGTACAACAGATGGGATCAACAGACTGACATACAAATCTGCAGTCATAGTGTATGGGGTAACCACGAGAGTGGCGCTTTTGTAGACGAAATCGCACCCCAGACCATAACTCCAGGTCTAGGTCCAGTATGCCTAGCACGCAGGTAGGTTGGTTGCAGGAGCTCAACTGGCCTCATTCTAATCAACAGACAGCCATCATTGACGACGAGGTAGAGCCAGCTTTCATCAGAAACGACAACAGACCTCCACTCTGCCCTCTAACGAGCTCTCGCTTGACGCTACTAAAGTCCCAAACTGTGGTCCTTTGGGGTCAGTGGAATACACGCTGTAGTACGTGGGTCTCGGAGCTGTCCTTGAAGTAACCAATTTGTAACATTTCGTTATGTCACTATAGTCTCAACTACTGCTCAAACTGCTGCTGCAGATGTAGTACGATGCGCCGGAGCCACACGCCGAACACGATGGTCTTCCCTCTTGGTAGTGCCACATGGACGACCAGAGCCCGCTCTTCTTGCGAGCGTACATTCTCGTGACCACCGCTGCCAGCAATAACGTATAATGGCTCCATTCCCGCCAAGTCTTTCTGCAATATCGCAGAAGTAACACCCAGCTTCTCGTAGCCCTATTACACGTCACCGTTCACTCTCAGTCACGTGACAATGGCGTCTTTGTCGCCTTATAAGCATTCTTGACTTACATCAACTCACCATGTTCACTCTCGAAGGAATCTAAGGCTCACGACCGTTACAGCGTGTATTTAAAGTACACCTGATTTGCATCCTCATAGTGGGCTACACATGCCACTCTTATGCGACTGGCAAGAGGTCTGAATAGACATCAGCTGTGATATGTAGAAACATCTCTACCGTTTTTCGTGTACGCAGCACAACTTATTCTTAGAGCTGAGATTTCCTTTTCGTCAGTATCACCGATATATTGTGCTCCCCTGGCACAGTACACGTGGAGGCAAAGTAGCAACCAGTCCAGTCCTCCTTTGAAAGGGAGATTGTCCTTGTAAAGTTCAGTCAGTACTGTCGATAGCACATTTAGATTCGTCCTTACATTACGTGTCGATTGATCTAAGTCATACGTTGATCGGCCTAGTAGTTTACAAGTGGAATTCATTAACTGCCAATCAAATGATATGAAATGAATTTTCCCCGCCAATTAGGGACCTCCGTATATTTGCCTAACAACATGACCCTCGGCTCGTTTAAATACTATAGAACTGGTACAATATGGTGTATTACTAGAAAGGTAGAGTACTCGGTATTTTGAATCCCGGTTCTTGTTCGCCAGCGGCGGAGGGACACACTCCCCGACCGCCGTTTTTCCGCAAGACGCGCTATTCCAAGGGTCCCAACTGTGTGGGCGCCAACACTGCCTTCCCAGGTCGGAACCAATGCTCGAGAGACGCACTTCTTAGGTTGGTCACGCAGCTCATTCTTCTGTCGGCGGAGGTAGACAGAGCCGCTACCAATTGTGACACAAAAGTGACAGGAGACGCTGTCGACACGTCAGCCGAAGCCTGTCTTCTATGTTTGTTACCTTGGCCTATGGTTTCCCCCTGTTGTCTCTTTCTCCAGACGTGATGGAGCCTGCTGCCGGTCGCGGTCGGGACAACAGAAGATTCGGATCGCCAGTTCGTAGGGGAGTAAGAAAAACGTACAACCAAAAAAATTATTCAGTCATTCTTCATTCAGCTTCGTAATTTCTTTCCATCAGCCATAAGTGTATTACATTGTATTCCAAATCTGTAATTAACCAGTTCTCCAGCTAATTAGATAGTATCAAAGGACAATAAATATTTTTAAAAGAAGTCTGAAATCAGTAATAGTTTTAATTAAGTAAACTTTTCTAAACCATACCTATGGCTGGTTGCTGCTTAGATCATAATTCTTATAACTGTACGACGGGCAACGGCCTTGCTGCAGTGGATACACCGGTTCCCGTGAGATAACCGAATTTAAGCGCTGTTGGGTGTGGCCGGCACTTGAATGGGTGACCATCCAGCCACCATGCACTGTTGCCATTTTTCGGGGTGCACTCAGCCTCGTGATGCCAATTGAGGAGCTACTCGACCGAACAGTAGCGGCTTCGGTCAAGAATACCATCATAACGACCGGGAGAGCAGTGTGCTGACGCCACGCCCCTCCTACCCGCATCCATCTCTGAGGATGACATGGCGGTCGGATGGTCTCGGTAGGTCACTCATAGTCTGAAGACGGAGTGCTTTTATAATTGTACGACAGCTGCGATTCTCAGCTTTGGCAAAATAGAGTAAATACATCTACGTCTACATGATTACCTTGCAATCCACAACAATTGCCTGACCCATAAAGTTCTTTTCACATGGATGACACGCCGTGCTGAGAGAAAGAAAAGAAGAAAACTAGCGGAAAAATGATCCTGTGAGAGCATAAAAATGGCGAATACGCTTATTTTTAAAAGGCTGAGTAAAAAGTGGCGCACCAGTTGTCTCATTTCTACCTTCGTCAGCATCTTTAAAAATATTCCCAAACATTTTGGGATGAGAACATATTCGCCCTTTCTTACGCTGAGAGAGAAGAAGGAGGCAGTGGCAGGGGAAAGACAAGGAAAAGTAATAAATATTGGAAGATAGTAAACAGGGTTGATTGTACTGAAAGAGCGAAGGCGGCACTGGTATTTAGAGAGAAACAATGGGACATAGTGGCTATCGAATATAATTGACAGTGACAGAAAAGTGGTAGTAAAAGAGTGAAGGAGACAGTAACACTGGGAGGTGAATGAAGAGAAGGATATATTAGAAGTGGCTTAGAGGCAGTGGTAATGAGAGACAGAATCTACGACTACAATGAGGAAGCGGAATATAGAAATAGTGGCAGTAACAAACGACGTCAGCAATGGGGAGGAAGTAGCAGTAAGAGAGAACAAGAGGGAGACAGTAACAGCGAGAGGAGACAGTAGTAGCAGGATAGAACTAAGAAGAATGTGGCTGTTGGACAGGATACAGTGACAAACAAAGAGCTAGTGACGATTAGTAGGTCTGAATGAGTCAGAAAGTATGGGCAAGTGGGAGTGAATGGGTATGAGCGACTTACAGCGATGGACTAGTGGGTGTGAGTGAGCTATAGCTAGGGGAGCATGCGGGACTGAGAAGTGAGCTGCATACGTGAATATGTTCGCGTGCCAGAAATACTTTGGAAAGCATTTAAAGGTGCTTAGGGAAGTAGAATGAGGCGGGTGTTACCTCACTTTTCAGACAGAGACTTTTAAACAGGAGCATGTTTGCCTGTGTTTCCACTGGTTCAGTAACGTTCCACATTATCTTGAAAGCGATTTTTGTTATGAGCTCACTTTAACTGCCTGTCATTACTTACACTTTATCCATGGCTTTTCCTCTGCACGAAATAGCTAATCTGATTTCCCTTCAGCTGTTTACATCGATAATGTGAGTAAAAGTGGATTTTGTTAACACTAATTTATATGCACGTTAGCACACCTTGAAATATTTGTGAAGGTCTGATTGTGTATTGACTGAAAGATTTTAATTTCGTTACGGTGCGAGCAAAATATTTATTAAATACCACCGCACATAAGCCTTCACTTCCCTTGCTTGCTCAAAGAGTAGAGAGAACCGTAAGAAAACAAGCGAAGACACGTAACGTCTAGTCTAGAAAGTTAGTAAAAAAAATGGCTGTGAGAACTATGGGACTTAACATCTGAGGTCATCAGTCCCCTAGAACTTAGAACTAATTAAACCTAACCAACCTAAGGACATCACACACATCCATGCCCGAGGCAGGATTCGAACCTGTGAGCGTAACGGTCGCTCAGCTCCAGACTGCACCGCCTAGAACCACACGATTTGGTCGGTCATAATAATAATAACAACATGCTTTTGAATACAATTAAAATATAACGGTGATACCTGTTTAGTGTTATTGGATATAATATCCAGTAAATTAATGAGTAAGGTAGCCGATCCTATAAGAAGAGGTAAAATTGGGCATATTGAGGCGTTTTGCTTTATATCGACGAAGCCGATGATACGGCGTCATTTTTTTCGTTTACTCTCAGAAATAAACAAGTAAAGAAATGCCAATTGTGCGTAGTGAAAAAATATAGGGGCGAGTTTTAAATAACCATGGTATACAATCAGAGTAACAAAAGGACATTTAGTTACACGAAATCGCGGATAGGGAAGTGTGGTCATTAAATTGAGTACACCTACAGGGCGGACAATTCCGGGATAAATCTATACGCATCTTACGAGGGACGCGGTATTGTGACCTTTTTTTTTTAAATTATATCACGGAGAACGGGCTCCAATTTATGAAAAGGAGAAAAACTGTATCATTATCATTGACTGTTGGTGTCGAGCAACCAAAACTGTTCATCAAAGGGTTTCGATGGAACTTGGGTGTTAGGGTTCAGGCACTAGCATATGCTCCACATCAGAGAGTGAATGAGTGGTGAATGCGAAATAAAACTGTGAACAAAGTTACGTTAAATAAAACAGAAGAATGGTCGTATCTGATATTATTCCATAAACTGTAACATTTCTTATCGTTGTACGAAGCCTTTATAAACGATCGTTATGACAATTTGCCTCGAAGGGATCTCGTTACGAGTTAAGTTTTGGGGACCTGGTCAAGAAGGGGTTGTTCGTAGATCCTAACTACTGCAGCTATTCTGGAATCAGGTGCTACCGTGACCGTTGTGTGTTAATGTCTTAAGGCTACCATATCTCATGCTCTAAGATCGACGCGCCATTCCACTTGGTATAACGGTGCCCCACGGTAAGAACGACAATGCCGACGACGAAGGAAGATACGGTAGAAGTGGCGCCAAAACGTGCGGCTCGACCGAGGAGGATTGCTGCATCGAGTCGAGTGTCATGCGGATTCACGAACCCTCGAGTTCGAAAATATTGTAGCAGCCAGTGAATCTGTCCAATGAGACCGAAATGTGAGCGATACTACCAGGTATGATTAAAATAACAGTATAATTATAAAAAAAGGAAGTTAAGACTTGTGATTTTGGTAGAAATATATATATATAAATACATAGTGAAAATAAGTGTATATCTCGGTAGTGAATAATCATGTCAAAACGAACGAAAAGAATACATGATAATGTGCAGTTGAGTAGAGTAATGAGTAGAGAGAGAGAGAGGAAAGTGAGGAGGATATGGATGATGCATCCCATGAGTTCAATATGGGACAGGAGACATGTACAGGTAATAATACAGTTATTGATTTAGAGCCGTTAGGAGATTCAAATGCAATGATACGTAAGGTAAGCAGCGTGGGAGAACATAAAGATCTTGAGATTTCGGAAGTAGATCAGCAAGTTGATCCTCAGAATGGAAATATTAATCAAAAAATGTTTCATATGCTGGTAACAATAAATACTCAAATGGGTGTAATGAATGGAAAACTTGATTCACTAGAAAAAGATAATAAGCAATTAAAAGAGGACAATCAAAAGTTAAATGAAAAATTTGAGGCCAAATTTGGTTCATTAGAAGGTAAAATGGATTCTTTGGAAAGCAAACTGAACACCTGTGATCATAAACTGGAAAATACTAAGAAAGAATTAAAGGCGGACTGGGAGACTCAATTAAATGCGAAATTTGGAGAACTAGATGTAGAGTTTTCTAACACCTTAGAAAATCAACATAATAATTTAATGGGAAAACTTCGTGACGTAGAAAAGAAGTATGAGCTAGTTTCGAAGAGTTATGATGGCCTGTCCAATAGGATCGTTAAGTGTGAAAGTAGCTGTTTTAATGCTAGCGCACAGATAGAAGAGCTTTCGAAACAAATAGCCGAGTTGGAGTCCGATGCTCGTAAGAGGATTGACAAGTATTTGGTAGATCAAAATAAAAGACTTGACGAAGATCTATCTGAATGGATAGAAATAAAAGGAAATGAAATTGTAGACGAAGTTAAGACTACTATTGGATCCCAGCCAAATGAAAATATCAATGAGCACCTAAGTAGAAATGATTTCACTAGCGAAACTCAGAAAATAAAAGACAAAATAGTTGCCGAGTTCCCTAAATGGCAATAGTCAACCAATCATAAATTGGTTGACTGAGGACAAACGTTCGGAGAATAGGACGAAAAACAACTGAACATGTGATAACACGAAGTACAATTGTGGTGAAAATTGATGTGGTGGGAAGTTGATGATTCGGTTGGTAAAGATGATGATTCTTTTGGTCAGCGAAGATATTTGTCTTCTTTAAAGGTGGAGAATAGCATTTTTAAAAGTAGACAATTCCCAACATTCTCCACTGAAAAGAACAACCTGCATCCGAAAATCTTTATCACTAATTTCAAAAGAATATCTCCACGTAGCTGGTATGAACACGACCGACTTCAATTTATAGTATCCAAAATTACCGGAGAAGGCGCATTATGGGCCGCCGAAGCAAATGAAAGTTGCCATATTTGCGCTGAGTTTGAACAACTTTTTTTGGCTAAATACTGGGCGTCTAGTGAACAAGAGAAATTAAGAAAAGAGGTTTATCAACCTGAGTATTTTAACAGTAAAAGGAGTAAACAAGAGAAATTAAGAAAAGAGGTTTATCAACCTGAGTATTTTAACAGTAAAAGGAGTACTTTAAGGCAATATTTTGCAAAGTACATAAATAAGACACGTTATTGGAGTGATGCGATTTCTCACAAGGAAGTGATCAGAATTTTGAAGGGAAGGTTGCCCATAAATATACGTGAAAAGTTAATAAATGTTCCTGACCATCATGTAGAACAATTCTTGTCGGTGATTGACTCTATAGATATGATTACGGAAGACGCAAGACAAATGAGTAGTAATCAAATGTCGACTCACACTCATAGTAATACGAACAATTATAATAATAATTTAACTTATGATAATAATAATACCGAAAACCAGTTCAAACCCGCACCACAGGAGCGTGGACAATCTTCATCCTACGGTTACAATAAAAACAATGATTATAATAAATATAGAAGGGATACTTACTGTGCTAGAGGTAATTATGGGGGTAATGTCTACACAATAAATCAGATTAATGTTGTACAACTTAATCATAAACATCGATATGGTGACGCGAATATGTATAGTAGTGATATTAATAAGAGCAACATGTACCCAAGTGATGAACCTGGTTGTATTCGACCTTGGGAAGATAATCGAAGCATAATGTTCATCGGGAGGGTGGAACAAATGCCTCGAGTCCTCATCCAGCGCAAGGAGTTATACGAATGGGCGAAGGAGCCTCCAATGTGCGACGGGGTGAATACCATAACTCGGATCATACTGTACGGATTGTGGAAATTCATGAACCCCCACCGATGACTCAACGAGATAGATTAAACTAATACCAGTCACCAAATGCCTTCCTAGGATGACTGGAAAGGAGAAGGAAGGTAGGCATCAATTTGAACTGGGAGTATTAAGGTACAATAATGATCAGGATATAAGGAATGAATTAATTGAAGAAAAACCTGAAGTTTCTAATAAATGCGGGCAAATTTTACAGGCAATAATTCCAACAAGTATAAATAATGTTGATGTTGAAATATTCATTGATATTAGAGCGACTATTAGTGTCATGACGCTGGACTGTTTAAAACATATAAGCCGAGGGGTAAAAATGCCCACTTTTCTACCACAAGATGTGCCGTGTCTGGCGCGTTCAGCGCAAAAATGCAAAAAGTTGTGAAGCAGGTACGTGTCGACGTTACAATACTGGGGGCTCAAATAGAAAGTACATTCGTGGTTGTTCCTAAAATGACAGTACCATGTATCTGGGGTTTGGATTTTTTATGTGAGACCGGTGCAATCATTAATTTAGAGAAAGGTTAATGTATATTTAATTCCAATGGTAATGTTGTGACAGCCACCATGAGAAAATGCCGAGTAATTCCAAATCAGTTGCGTATGAGTCTAATGGTAAAATATGTCAGTATTGATGATGAAAATGTGCATGATATCTACCTTATTGAATGTTCCGAAGAAATGATGGATAAAATGTTATTGCAGGAAAAGGTGTTAGAATAAGAATATTTATCTGTTAACCAAAGGGACGAATTGTACTACTTGGAAGCATATCAGTCGATTTTTAGTAAACGTCCGCGTATAATAAAAGACTTTGAATACCATATAAAGACGTACGCGCATAAACCCTCTAGTCGTGCGACCTATTCTATCCCATGGACAAAGAAAGAAGAAGTCAGAAAGGAAATCAATAAAATGTTAGAATGGGGTATTATTGAGCCCCCAGATTCCGAACATTGTAACCCTCTTGTGGCAGTAATTAAACCCAATGGTGATATCAAATTGGTGTTGGATGCCAGACAGGTCAATATGATCATTATACCTGTACAAACGCGACCGGAGAACCTAGAAGAGTTAGTACAAAAGTTTTATGGTGCCCGCTTCTTAACTTCTTTGGATATGCGTAGTTTGTATTGGCAAACTAGAATATCGAAAGAATCTCGAAAATATACTACATTCGTTTTAATAGGCCGAAGTTACCAGTTTACCGTCATGCCATTTGGGTTGAAAATAAGCGGTGGTGTTTTCATATCGGCATTAGATACCGTACTGGGCAGAGACCTTTTGAATGAAGTTACCTTATATGAGGATGATTTGCTAATTGGTTCTGAAACTTGGGAGGAAGATTTGGACTTATTAAGAAGAGTTTTTGCGAAATTTTTGGAATACGGAGTTACTGTAAATTTGAGCAAATCCAAGTTTTCTCATAACCAATTGAAATTTCTTGGACATATAATTACTCCTGAAGGGATAAAATCAAATCCTAAAAAGATGGATGCAATTAACAGCTGTGCTTATCCAAAGAATAAAACGGAATCAAAGTCGTTTATCGGCTTAGTTTCATTTTTTCGACGATTTTTACCCAATCAGTTAGGAAGCCAAGACTCTTTGTTACGGCTGTTAAGAAAAAATTTCATGTGGTAGTGGAATACCGAATGCACGCAAGCTCTTGATAACATCCGCAGTGCTTTGACTAATGCTCAACTGTTACATCATCCGAACCTTGATCAAGATTTTTATATTGCTGCAGATGCTTCTGCAACAGGATTTGGTGCCACTCTTTTCCAAATGAACAATCCAGAAGATATCTGTGGTGTCACCGCCAGACACCACACTTGCTAGGTGGTAGCCTTTAAATCGGCCGCGGTCCATTAGTATACGTCGGACCAGCGTGTCGCCACTGTCAGTGATTGCAGACCGAGCGCCACCACACGGCAGGTCTAGAGAGACGTCTTAGCACACTTCCCAGTTGTACAGCCGACTTTGCTAGGAAAGGTTCACTGACAAATACGCTCTCATTTGCCGAGACGATAGTTAGCATAGCCTTCAGCTACGTCATTTGCTACGACCTAGCAAGGCGCCATTACCAGTTTATATTGAGATTGTTATTGATGTACCATCAAGAGCGATGTACACCAATTATGGATTAAAGTTAAGTATTCCAAGATCTTCGTACTTTCTTTGCAATTCTGAAGACATTGTCCTGTTCCAGACCTCACGCCAGTCTGTGTGAGCTTAAACGCGTGCCTTTCGGCTACCTCCGAGTGGCTTGGCTGTCTTGCCAAGTCACTACAATATCAGTACCATCAAACTACTTGGGTTTGCCAGCACAATACTCTCTAGCTGTGAACGTGCGTATTGTACTACTGAATTGGAGGTACTGGCCGTGGTCTGGCCCTTAAAAAGTTTCGCTATTTTGTATATGGAAAGAAGATCATTGTATTCTGCGACCACAAAGCTTTATCTTTTGTTTTAAGGGGAAGGATGTTCCATTCACGTTGAACCCAGTGGGCCTTGCTACTGCAAGAATATGATATTACGCTCAAATACATCAGAGGGAAAGACAACATCATAGCCGATGCTCTTTCAAGACTACCGTAAAGAAAGAATGACGACGAGTGCGAAGAACGGACTATCGACTTTAAAGTCATGAATTTATCAAGGCAATATTGTGAGAGGCAGATTTCACAGCTGTGTCGAAGTCTCCTACAACTGCAAGAAGAGGATAAGTTGTGGAAAGCCATTAGACGTAGTGTTGAAAGCAAAACACTAAGTCACTCTCAAGAACAGTATCAATTAAAATCTGGAATATTGTGTCGAAGTAAGGATGAAGAAGATGTTTGGGAAGTTTGTGTTCCAAATAAATATTTAGAATCACTAGTATGGTACACTCACTTGAATTGGGATCATTTTGGTGTTGCTAAATGTACAGCCAAAATAGCACAATACTGCTATCATCAAAATTTGGCACGTCTAGCTACAAATCTTCTTAAGAAGTGCAAAATATGTCAGAAGGCAAAACCCATAAACTATTGTCGGAAGATAGAATTACATCCGATCATCCCACAACAACCTTTAATGTTGGTGTCATGTGAAGGTGGTTGGGGCCATGTCCCATGACACGTGGATGCTTCAAATATGTTTTTGCTGTCTATGATCTCTTTTCAAAATATGTGAAATTATATCCTTTGAAAAATCTTCAGGTTCGACCCACGTTACGCAAATTTATCAACAACTATATAACTGAGCTTGGCAAACCTAAAATGGTTTTGACAGACAACGCTGCTTATTATACAAGCAAAGTATGGAGAGACACAATGAAAGAACAAGGAATCCAGCACATTTACATCTCAAGATTTTACCCTTGCGAAAATCCGGTTGCAAGAATCTTCCGAGAGTTGAACCGATTTTTACGAACGTACATACCCAAACAACATTATAAATGGATCGATTGGATTTATGAATTTGAGAAAGTGTTTAATGACTTACCGCACTTATCGACAGGTTATTCACTTAATCAAATAGTATTTGGTGAAAGTATTGTGCCAGAATGGATGAAGAAATTACCTGCTATAGAACAATCGATTATCAAGAAAGAAGATATGGTGAAGAAGATCTACGAAAACCTGAAGCATCAAGCACAATTGAGAAAAACCCGGTTTGATAAAAATGTGAAGAAAGTAGTCACATATGGTGTAGGGGAAGAAATTTTATTGAGAAATCACCCAAAAGCATCAACCAAGAAAAGGCTGAATAAGAAATGGAAATATTTATGTACAGGTCCATACAAAATAATGAAAATACCTCATGAAGGGAGCTACCTCCTGGCAGATTGTGATACTGATGTAATTAAAGGGTTGTTCCCTCACATAGACCTGAAGAAGTATTATCAATAATGAGCGAAATATAGATTCAAGGAACACTGAATGATACCAAGACTACACGCAGAGTGGACTAAATAAAAGCACTCGTAGATAAATACATACTTACACTAACTTACAAAGAAAATTTAAGAAGGTACCGAAGATTTCCATGAGATACCTGCTTGGTATCAGCAACAATGACGACGCTGAAATACAATTTATCCTCTCAAAAGTGGAATTAAGAGGAAAAGAAGAGGACCAAATCCTCTCTGGTTAAACAAGTGGCCTGATAAGGGTCTTGACCCAGGATGCCAGTCGTCGAACCCGGCTGTGATCCCTGCCTTGCACAGTCGCTTGAAGAACTGAGGGCTTCGTCCAAGAAAAAATGTGGTGTTAATATGAAGTAATTAGTGCGAAGTGTTTCTAAGACGACCTACTAACAAATGTGGAATTTATTTAAGGGCATTTTGTCCAGGCCCATTAACTCAAATTAAATATTGTACAATGTATGTACTGACTTGATGAGTGAATCTGAGAGTGAGTGGATTCGCCGAAACAAATACCCTCTCCTGTCACAGCACACAACAAATAAGCCTGTTCTGTCTCGAACCCTCTTCAAGACATCACAGTCTGGGGGGCCATGTAACAATACGAGTCAAGACAGCTGTAACGGAACTTGAATAGCGTATTTGCCTCTATTGGTTACGGTAGAGAGATCGATCTTTCGGTCCTGTCTGTATATTTATATATAATATTGCATGAATAAAGGCTGGGCGAGTGTAAAGCTATCGTTAAAAACGCACGCCGCGCGATTTGTTACGATTTGGTCGGTCATAATAATAATAATAATAATAACATGCTTTTGAATACAATTAAAATGTAACGGTGGTACCTGTTTAGTGTTATTGGAAATAATATGTAGTAAATTAATGAGTAGGGTAGCCGATCCTACAAGAAGAGGTAAAATTGGGCATATTGAGGTGTTTTGCTTTATTTCGACGAAGCCGATGATACGGCGTCACTTTTTTCGTTTACTCTCAGAAATAAACAAGTAAAGAAATGCTAATTGTGCGTAGTGAAAAAATATAGGGGCGAGTTTTAAATAACTACGGTATTCAATCAGAGTAACAAAAGGACATTTAGTTACACGAAATCGCGGATAGCGAAGTGTGGTCATTAAATTGAGTACACCTACAGGGCGGACAATTCCGGGATAAATCTATACGCATCTCACGAGGGACGCGGTATTGTGACCTTTTTTTTAATTATATCACGGAGAACGGGCTCCAATTTATGAAAAGGAGAAAAACTGTATCATTATCATTGACTGTTGGTGTCGATCAACCAAAACTGTTCATCAAAGGGTTTCGATGGAACTTGGGGGTTAGGATTCAGGCACTAGCATATACTCCACATCAGAGTGTGATTGAGTGGTGAATGCGAAATAAAACTGTGAACAAAGTTACGTTAAATAAAACAGAAGAAACAAGACAGTTTGGTCGTATCTGTTATTATTCCATATACTGTAACATTTCTTACCGTTGTACGAAGCCTTTATAGACGATCGTTATGACAATTTTCCTCGAAGGGATCTCGTTACGAGTTAAGTTTTGGGGACCTGATCAAGAAGGGGTAGTTCGTAGATCCTAACTACTGCAGCTTTTCTGGAATCAGGTGCTACCGTGACCGTTGTGTGTTGTCAATGACTTAAGGCTACCATATCTCATGCTCTAAGATCGACGCGCCTTTCTGCTTGGTGTAGCGGTGCCTCGCGGTAACAACTGCAACGCCGACGACGAAGGAAGATACGGTAGAATGGGTTCTTATAAACAGTTGCTTTTGAGTCAAAGTCACAGAAGTATTTTACAATCAGATGGAATGACATACTCCTGAGACATATTGAATCTCACCCTTAGTGAGTGGAGAGTGAAGCAATGAATTGAAATTTATAGCAAGACCAGAACTCGAACCAAGATCTCCTGCTCGCTAGGCAGATCAGATGCACTAACCATTGCGCCACAGTGGCACTCTGACTTCCCGCTGCGCAGACAACACAAGTACATCTCCCTCTCCAACACAGTCTTCACACATCAGCCCATCCTGTTCAGCCCATCCTGTGCTGATGATACAAGCATCATTATCAATCCAGTAAAAGAAACTCCAAGAGAAAATGATACAAGTAATGTCTTTGGAAGAGTTATTGGTTGGTTTTTTGCGAATGGGCTTGGTCTGAACTTTGAAAAAACACACTACATCCAATTTTCTACTGCGAGGAGTAAATTTTCTTCAATAAATATAACACATCAACAGAAGTCAGAAGCCAGGGTAAAGTATACTAAGTTTTTGGGCGTACATATAGATGAGAATCTTAAATGGAAAATTCAAATTTTGAATCTCATAAGGTGATGAGGTTCAGAAACTTTTGCAATCATAATCATTGCCAATTTTAATGATATAGAAATTAGAAAGCTAATATACTTTACATACTTTCACTGTCTGTCATATGGAATAATATTTTGCGACAACTGAAGACTTAGGCAAAAAGCATTCATTTCTCAAAAGAAAGTGATTATAATGATGTATGGGACTCCTAGTCGCAAATCTTGTACGCATCTGTTTAAGAGATTAGGAATTCTTAAAACGGCCTCACAGTACATTTACTCAGTAATGAATTTTTTTCTCAACATGTACCCGTTTGAAAACAACATTGACATTCATGGTTATAATACCAGAAGAAAGAAAGATTTATACTATCCTCTACTTCACGTATCTTTGGCAGAGGAAGGGGTAAAATATGCTGCTAAAAACTTTTCAAGAAATTACTAGATGAAATAAAATCTCTGACAGACAGTAGTAATAGTTTAAAAAATAATTTGAAATCATATCTCCTTGACAACTCCTTCTTTACCACCGATGAATTCTTGAATATAAATAAATAAATCTATAGGTATAACATATTCAATTTGTGCCATTTAAGTAAATGGGGTAGGTATTAAAAATTTTAAGCTTTTTTTAAAAAAGAAAAACCATGAAACACCGCCGCAAGCCGGTCCCAAGCCCGGGCCCGGCTAAAAACAAGAGGATGGGGAAGTGTGGAGGGGGAGGAGTAACAACCTCGTAAAAAAACCAGGGTCCGTCCGGCTCCAGATGGTAGCACCCTGTCATAGGGCCCCTGCCTAGGGTTACTAGGTGAAACCCAGCCAACGGTCTCAATGGCGGAAGAGGAACAATTTCCCAACGGCAGAGAGAGCGGAAGAGCTAACTCCAGGGCTTACTACCTTGGTTTTAATTTCGGATTCGGGGCAACCCGATCCCCCAATTTATTATCCAACAATTACTGCAAAGCATGATGGGAACGTCGTCAAAGATAGACACTACTCCAAGAGGTAGACCGAATGGCAAATCCTCCGTTGTTCGTAGAAACAATGCAAAGGGGTCAAAGGATTTTGGAGGACCCCAACCAACATGTATGCAGCCCTCAACACTGAAATTTAAGAAAGCAACTATGTTTGCAACCCTAAATGTAAACTCTCTAATTAAAGTAGGAAAATTGAAATTATTGATTGAAAAGCTGAACCAGAAAGAAATTTTAATATGTGCATTACAAGAAACAAGGTTTTTAGATGAAACTGCTTTAGATTTTGAAAACTATCGTTTATTTAAAGGAAAACCAGGTAAAATCTTAATGAAACAAATGCCATACCTGGGAACAGCATTTCTGGTACATCACTCAATTTTAGATTCAGTTACTAACTTCTACTCGAGTTCTGAGAGACTATCCATTCTTGAGATTAAATGTAAAAACAAAGGATACTCTATAATCAACTGCCATGCACCCATAAACCAGGACAACAAAAATAACCCGGAGAAAGTTGAAGAATTTTGGGAGATACTTGAAATGGAACTGGATAGATGCTCAAAGAAGAACATAAAAATGTTAGTAGGCGATTTTAACGCACAAATAGGAAGGGAGAAAAAATACCATGGAACAGTAGGCCTCTTCCCAGGTCACAAAAGAACTTCAAAAAATGGAGAAAGGCTTATAGAGGTATGTAGGCATTTCAACTTGAAAATAATGACAACACATTTCAAAAAGCTGAGCCGAAAAACTAAAACATGGAGGTCACCAAATCCACTTCTCGGAGAATTCCAAATTGACCATGTGGCTATCTCACTTCATTGTCAAGAAGAAATTCAAAACACTAAAGTGCTGAAAAGCCTTGATGTTGATTCAGACCACTATTTGACTACGATTAAATTCAGACCACTCCCATTTCGAAAAGAGAAGAAAACCTTTTACAAAATTCCAAAATATAACACAGAAACGTTAAAAAATGAAGAAATTAAACAACGGTTTCAAAGAGCATTGCACAAAGATAGCGATGGCATATCCACAATAAATAAGGAAGCGGGATGGGAGGAGATCAAAAACGAAATAGTTGAAATAGCAAAAGAAAATTGTCTCGTGAAAAGAGTAAGAAGACATCCATGGTGGGACAATGAATGTGATGAGAACCTGGAGAAGAGACAGAAATTGTGGCAGAAATGGAACTCCACAAAAGATCCTCAAGATCTTGACAATTTTAAAATCCAGAGAAGAGAAACAGCTAAGCTTTTCCGTAATAAAAAAAGAAGACAATTTCAGGATAACCTAGAACAGATTGAGGAAGACTTTAAAAGAAATAATTCTAGAGATTTCTACAAAACTTTTAGAAAACAGCTAACCAAATACCAATCCCCAAATTTATGTTTTAAAGATGAAGAGAACAAGCTAGGTTTGACAAACAAGACTAATTGTGAAATATTAGCAAAATATTTCGAGAATCTACTAAATTGTGAACCACCCAAAGATAAAATGAGTTTTGAAAACCACCGAAATACTAATACCGAGTCAAAACCTCCAGACGCTGAAGAAATAAAACACATAATACACAGTCTAGAAAACAATAAAGCCCCAGGTGAAGACTCCATAGTACCAGAAATCCTAAAAATAATGGATACCAACCTCCCACAAGTTTTGGAACATATGTTTAAGAAGATCTGGGACGAAGAAAGAATTCCTGAAGACTGGCAGTGTGCCCTGATACACCCACTACACAAAAAGGGGGATAAGATGAATGTTAATAATTATAGAGGGATCTCGCTACTACCAGTAGGATACAAAATTTTGTCAAGGAAATTACTTCAAATCGTGGAGCCAGTTCTGGATAAAAAAATAGGTGAATATCAAGCAGGTTTTAGACAAGGTAGATCCTGTGTTGAACAAATATTTAACCTGAAAACACTAATTCGTTACAGAATCTCAAGAGGCCAGAGATTTGCAATAGTATTTGTAGATTTCAAAAAAGCATACGACTCGGTAGATAGAGAAACATTACTGAAAGTATTGGAAGAATTTGGGGTCGATACGAAAACAATTCAAATTATCAAACAGACGCTAACAAACAGTAAGGCCAAAGTTAAATTTATGGGTGAAATTTCAAGGAAGTTCGAAATTAAAACAGGTGTTAGACAAGGTGATGGTTTATCCCCAATCCTCTTCAACTGCGTACTGGAAAAGATATTGAGAATATGGAAAGAAGAACTCAAAGGCACCAAGAATGACATCAGAATTGGAACAAAAAAAGAAAAAATAGGAGTGGACTGTTTAGCTTTTGCAGACGATCTGGCAATAATTACAGAAAACGAAGAAATAGCTCAGAACTACCTGGAGAAACTACAAGAAGTTTCGGCCAGAGCTGGACTGCAGATTTCATTTGAAAAAACCGTGTATATGTCTAATCATAGAAATAACAAGAAAAATCTTATTACTAAATACGGCAATATTAAGAGAGTAGAAAAATTTAAGTATTTAGGTGAAATAATTCAAGTGAATGGTTTAGACAAGAGTGCAAACCAGGCGACAGCAAGGAAAATGGAATTTGCTTTTCAAAAAACCAAAGACATATATAACAAAAAAAACATTTCGATTCAAGCTAAATTAAGACATTATAAAACTGTCATTAGACCAGAATGCCTGTATGCATCGGAGTGCCTAACTCTTAACAAAAAGGGGGAAATAGAAAACATGGAAAAGAAAGAAAGGAAAATTTTGAGAAAAATATTAGGACCGAGAAAGATTGGAGAAGAGTACAAGCTAAAGAGTAATAAGGAAATATACAAAACTATTGAGAAAGTGAGTGAGGCAATGCGTAAACGCAGACTAACGTTTTATGGTCACCTGTCGAGGATGGATGGAAACAGACTAACAAGAAAAGTGTTTGAACATAGTAACAGGAACGAAAAAACCAACAATAAATGGATACAGATGGTGAAAAAGGATTTGGCCTATTTTAATGTCACCCGTGAGTCAATCAGGGACAGGGAAAAGTTTAGACAAATAGTGAACGAAATTAAGTGTTTTCCAGAAGAAACGAAACTAAAGAATAATAACAGGAAATGGTCGGAAGAGCGGAGGAGGAACCACTCGAAAATGATGAGGAAATATTGGGAAGAGAGAAAAAAAGATCAAAAAGCCAGGCAAGTGAATTGTTGAACGTGGTCCAAAGATGGCCGAAATCGAAAGAAGAAGAAAAACCATGAATCACGGATGCGTTTCTTATACATTTGACTCGTTCCACATCATTACGGTTACCGTAAGATTGATCAATGCAACACCTAACTAACTAACTAGCTAACTAACTCTTACTGCAGAGGCTTTTCTGAAATTGGATTAGCACCTCAGAGAAAACGTAATGGGGATAATCCTTCCTGTACCTCAGGCATAGGTGATATTTAAATCGGATCACATGATGGATTCCCGGGGCATATTGACTATCCGTTGTCACAGATAAAGCTGAGACAGTATGTCTCCAGAACACATGTTTCATCTGATTTAATATCATCTGCATCTGAGTTGCAGGAAGGATCATTCCCACCACATTCTGTGTGAGATGCTATTCCAATGTTAGGAGAACCTCTGCAAGAAGATACGACTTAACAAGGGGAACAAAATGGGTGGAGGCCTAAAGTGGAGTCTGTGTTGGAGAGGGAGACTTGCTTAGTTAGTATGTGCAGCTGAGACAACCAGAGTGCCATGGTGGTGCAGTGGTTAGTGCATCTGCCTAGTGATCAGGAGACTTGAGTTGGAAATCTGGCCTTTTTAATTCATTGCTTCAGACCACTATCCCAGATAAAGGTGAGACTCAATACGTCTCACGAATACGCCATTTCATCTTATTATGAATAACTTTTGAGATCTTGACTAATTATCAATTATGACAAAGATTGCTGTGTCAAACACCAGTGCAGGTAAGAGACATATTTTCATCAATAAATGACACAGTGGTGCTTAACAGGATTCATGATCCAACCTTTCTGTACATGTACAAGTTAATTGTATATGTATTACTTAAGTGTTTAAACTCACTGTATCGTTAGAATTAGTTGTTTCAACACAAGTCAATGTATTTGTTTAAAGAGATGTGGTTTCATATTAGGATGTTTTCCTTTATATAGACAGTTTGCAGCTCTATAAATTTGATCAATATTAGTGTCTGGCACCAAATCAATACCATAACGGTTAAGAAGGAATGAGACTAACAAAAAGTACTACATAATTCACACCCAACGTGAAACGAACAAATAACATTAAATAGCTGGTTTCCAGTGCTGGGTCTTTTGTTATTATTCTCACCAGTGCTGATTTTTTGGAAAATTTGGTACTCTGAATTACATGTTGTCCATGTCTAACGTTTATAAATCATTGCTGTAAGAAATTATAACATACTTTTCTTTCTTTTTCCTTACTTTCATCAACTCTACCATTTTCATCATTACCCTCACATAGCTTAATCCATTTTATTCACAGAGGATGAGAAATACTGCCTATGTTACGATTCATTTCGACTGTAATACAATTCAACACTTCACCTAAACCTCTTCAACACTGAATATGGAACAGATCAAATCACATTACATCTGTGCATGACAATGACACCAGAGCCTTCTCGAAAAGAATTTCAAAATGTGACCATAAGTCTATTATTTATTTCCACGCCACTTAATGTTCATGTTTGGAACGATTTCAGTAATATTTTACAGGTCGAAATATTCTAGCCATTTTTCGAAAAAGCTGTGAAACTGGCTGTCAAGACACCTAAAAGGAACACCAAGGTGCCATTTACAAACGTCATTGATGTACGATTTTTCTGCCTTTTGGTACAAATAAAATTAATGTTTTTTCTTCTCTGAGGATTAAAAATTTTGCATTGTCTCGTAGTCACTGTAGAGCTGTACCATAGGAAGCAAGAAGAGGATGTTGTTTGGTTGCCGATATGCTCTTCTTATTACACAAACTGCATGCACATATTAACTGCGTTCTTTATTCAGAAGAATAGAAAATTACTTAACTCAAGATAGTCCAGGTGTTGTGGTACAAGCTCTCTGTTACAGTCCACATTAGCCTCACAGCCAGTGAAGTACCAGTCCGCTATGTACCCTATTGTGATCGCTAGTGCTGCCTACAACTGTCTGTGACTGATGTCTCGGTGACTCATTGGATGACGGACTGGAAGTGACTCGGCCCTCTGGTCTGCGGCGGCGATCTAATTACTGGCGGCCGAGAGGGCGTTGGCGGCACGTTTCCTGCGAGTCTGTCTTTGGCCTCTATCGATCTTCTCACAACGTCTTTGCCGCCTGGCGTGCTGGTACCAACTAACGCCACCACACAAAAGGTTCAAGAGGATGCATCCCCCACCGTATCACCAGAAACTCAGAAATGACTATTACTACCATGTCCATCAATGATAAAAAAAATTTAGTACACATTTAAACAAAAAAATGCACCATTGCATCTGTTTGCACCATATAAAGACCGAGTGGCCCAGACACACGAATATCGGAAGACTCAATCCAGTGGGGCACCTACTTGGATGTTAGGTGTAGACTCTCGATGCCGCAGGGGTAATACGTGTTAGGACATTCATTTCGAATGTGTCTCATTGTCTGGAAGTTACCACAGTAACACGTACTGTCAGTGCAAGGGCCCCACTTCCAATGTTCTACACTGCCGGAAAAAAAAATTGCTACACTAGAAAAGACGACGTCGATTTTGACCCAGTGTACACCACCTGGGTGTTAGTGGATGTACTGATAACGGTTTCAACATCATCTGCCAACAGATTTTGTAGTGATATAGCTACCAGAGCGTCACCTGTGTTACCTTTTAATAGGGATTGCTCACAACCAGAAGGCTCAGGCTGGTGCAAATGTGTGCAGCAAGTAGGCAACCATGCCACAGAGCTGCAATCGTGCTCCCTGCAGCCAACTGTGCAAGTTTGTAAGGGGTCAAATTGTAGCCTTCCGAGTGGCGAGATGGTCCTTTCGGAAAACTGCCTCACACGCTGGTCTTGCTTTGTCAGATGTGTACTGATGCTGGTATCACCGTTACATGAACATTCTCACACCCATACAGGAGGCTCTTGATGTGCACACAGCATAGGCACCAGCCAGGATCGTCGGACTGTAAGGGCAGCAGTGGCACATCGTACAGCTACCGTCGCACAGGTGAGAGGGCTTGTCAGTCCAGATGTGTCAACAAGAACTGTTGCTAACCGGTTATCAGTAGTGCTGCAATGGGCATTTACACCTCCAACCCGTCTTCCATTAACGCCGCAGCATTGACGTGCACTGCTCGACTGGCGCCATCAGAGTATCACTTGGAAGATGGAATGGAGTGCCGTGGTCTCCAGTGATGAAAGCAGATTTTGCCTGATGGTCGTTTTCTAGTACGATGCTTACCTGGTGGGGGTTGCCATGTAGAGTGCATTCGTCCAGGACACACGGGCTCCACCCTATGCCTTATGGTCTGCGATGCGATAAGCTACAACTCACTTTCGCCTTTGGTGCTTCTGGAAGAAAGGCTACCCAGCGCTCACTACGTGTAGAATTTTGTTAAACATGTTCTTTTGCCGTTCTTGCAACAGGAAGATGATGCGTTGTTAAAACAGTATCATGCCCAAGAATCTCGACGTGATCTGCAAGACCTGCAGCAACTTCCCTGGCCATCACGATCTTCGAACTTGCCTACAATCGAGCACTGTGCCGCGAGGGATTAGCCGAGCGGTCTAGAGCGCCGCAGTAATGGACTGTGCGGCTGGTCCTGGTGGAGGTTCGTGTCCTCCCTCAGGCATGGATGTGTGTGTTTGTCCTTAGGATTATTTAGGTTAAGTAGTGTGTAAGCTTAGGGACTGATGACCTTAGTAGTTAGGTCACATAAGATTTCACACACATTTGAACATTTTTTTTTTTTTTTTTACATGTCTCACCTCAATAACATGTTGTGCAAACACAATTGAGAGACAATTCTGAAACTCTGGTTTATTAAGTGAGGAATTGAGGAAAAGTAAAATCAGTAACTCATGAAAAAGCACATCCTCGGATCAAAGAAATGTTTAATGTCTTCGCACTTCTTGTTCCAGAACCCATAGCATTTCTCGTTTCGCCAGCTATCGATGCCCCTAAAAAAACTATGTTCTTTCACCGAAATAGTCTGTAGTTACTGGAATAATATGGTAGATAATGAAGTTTCACACAGTAATTATATGGTAAAATACTCTCCATTCACGTTTCAACTAAGCGACCCAGATGAAGCCAATGGAGACCATTCGGATTCCATCTTCATATGCTGTTGTTCTGGATTTGTGAGGTTAAAACAGACAGCGAGAGAAAATCTTCGTGAAGAGGAATCAACACATTTTTAGAAAATTCCTGTCAAAGATAGTAGAGAGGCGCCTTTCGGCGGAGATAAGCTGTATAAATGTTCGACAGTACTGGTGCCTGCACGTAGGTGTAGATCTGACTGTGCGACTAATGGTTCTTGTGGCTGTGTTCCAATAAACGTCAACTTTTTCCACATGAGTGCTGCGAAGCGAAATTGGTGCTCAGTGTTCTGCTGTGAAGGGATACTCCACGGAGAACTGATGTATTTGCTTCCCACGAGCTACTTGCCTGCTTGGTCTCCAGCTTGCGTTTGTACCTTCTTAGCTGTGATGAAGTGGTTGTTATGATACAGCGTTCTATCTAACAAGACAACTCGTACTCTGGCTTGTCTTTGGATACCACTGTGCTAAGAGGACCAAACTTTTGGGTGATCTCTGCTGATGCAGGACAACTAGAGAGGTAGAAAAGACATTCTTCTTTTTTAGAAACATTAACTCTAAGTCGCCTTGTCTTAATATTTTCGCAAATTCAGATGAAGCTGTGTGTTAACATTCAGAAAGATCATCACTCTCATATGAGATTGCGATGTAACCTGCACACTGGATGTTCCAGCAGGTCAAGTTCGGCAGATCTGCTGTGTAGAGACTGAATAACACGGGAACAAGAACCGAGCCATGTGGCAATCCCTCACTTATTATATGTCAGCTGCTTTTCTGTTCGCTTTGGTGTAGATTAAACCGCCGATTGCTCAACATCTTCCTTAAGAGAATTCCAAGAGTTTTACAAGATATTGTATTCAGAAATTTCAAAATTCCCCCCCCCCCCTCCCGCCTCACACTATGTCTTAAGTCACTGACAAAATGGCTCTGAGCACTATGGGACTTAACAGCGGAAGTCATCAGTCCCCTAGAACTTAGAACTACTTAAACCTAACTAACACAAGGACATCACACACACCCATGCTCGAGGCCGGATTCGAACCTGCGATCGCAGCGGTCGCGCGGTTCCAGACTGAAGCGCCTAGAACCGCTTTGCCACTCGGGCCGGCTAAGTCATTGACAGATCAACGAAAGCTAACGCTGTAGGGCTAATAAAAGCAGCTTATTGTAATACATACGTATTCACAGAGAGCGCCATTATCTTTTTTTGTCACAGTAAAGTAACCTCCAATGTCTAGCAGAATGCTTTAAGAACGATTATGTGAAGTTCTGCACGCCTCACATCAACGTGAGCAATAAATAGCTTCAAACCAATTATAAAAACGGACAAATACTTCATTAAGCTACAGCCTGTCCTTATTTGTAGCTATAATTTAGTAACTGACATATGCCGCCGGTGCTTCTGAAGTAGTTTATGTGTCCAACTATCGAAGCCATAACTTTGTCCTTCACTTGCCTCTATTAGCCTACTTTCCCCGCATCTTACTACAATTATTTGTGTATTACATTTTTTTTGTTACAATGAAGAGGAAAGATACATGTCGGACAACATTTTTATCCGACATCTGTTTAGTGTAGATGATTAACGGCTGGTTGGAGCGTGTCCTGTTTACTGTTGGTGATGAGAGCAGATCCAATTATCACAAGGCACTGTCGACTAGGATATCGCCCAAGACTCAGTCAGGTAACTCGGACAGACTCTATTCGTACTCCTGTCTCAGAGTGTGTCAGAGGGTGGTGGGGAGGAGGGGAATGGGTGAGGGAAGCCAACCACCAGAGCTTGAAGTCCGCATCCACCGTACCACACTAAAGTGTCATATGACGATGTTTTTCTAATGAGAGTGTAGTAAGTGGTTTGGATAGGTATATCCACTACAAAGGGCAACGAAAGAAAACTAATCAAGCGTCTTATAAATTTCTGGTCCAGTTTTCATTTAGCTCTAATATGTTAAGCGTTAAGAAGATACATGAGCCGCGCGTGGCTCGTGTTAGTGTCATATCTCATTCGACATCCTGTTTTTACTGTACTGCCACCTCGTTATGTTAGTTTCAGTTACTTGTGTCACTGAGTAGCCGCCTTGCCTGTCCATGAGGGGCAGCAGCGGCGTTATCGACATAAGCCCTGGCGTATTATCTTTACTGACTGCTGTTACTTCCCGGTTGTGGAGTGTTAGTTCGTATCGTTTTGGCGTTGGAGTTCCTTGTGTGCTGGTCGGGTGGAAAGCAAGTCGTCTTGTCGGCGGGTCCGTTGACTGTCTCTTGGTTGGGTTGCCGGCGGATCGGATATAATTGGGCCGACTGCCTGTCTCCCCTAAGCGAATGTTAATACTTCAAGTGCAGACCGACCTCCAGAAACTTCTGAGCGCCGCTGGCTGTACTGCCTTTCCTTATTGATGTTTGACTGTGTATTTTAATGGCTTATAGCCGATGGTTTCAATACGTATGCTTTTAGTTGGGTTTTAAGTAATGGGCCTTCAGCTGCTTTAAATTGAAAGTTCCTTACTTGTTTAGTTTTGCATTGTTTGAGCCTTCAGCGTCACAATTTTTTTTTTTTTTTTTTTTTTTTTTTTTTTTTTTTTTTTTTTTTTTTTTTTTTTTTTGATGAAGCTATGGGCCTTCCGCCTTTTGAAAATTTATTCCAGTTGTGTTTTTCCAGTTGTGTTTTTCAATAATGGGCCTCCAACGGCTTTAAAATTTAAATTCCTTATATGTTAAATCTTAGATTGCCTGGGCCCTCAGCCTGTGTAGAATATTGTTTAAAGATAAAGCTTTGGGCCTTCTGCCTACTACAATTATTTCAGTTGTTTTAAGTAATCAGCCTTCAGCCGTTTTTAAATCAAAGTTCTTGTCTTTCAAGCATCAGACTGTGTGGGGCCTTCAGCCTAATTGAAGATATGGCCTTCTGCCTTGTGTTTTTTTTTTTTTTTAATTAACTTTACCTGCAGTCTTAAATCATGGACCTTCAGCCGTCTTTAAATTAAACTTGTTTGTTTTCAAGTGTTAGATTTGTTGGGCCTTCAGCCACGTTACAGAACTTACTTACATGAGGTCTTCTGCCTTGTAAATATTCTGTTTTGAGTCTGAATTTTAAGTTAATGGCTTTCAGCCCTTAAGGCATAAAATAGTGTAGCCTATTCAACCGATAACTAAGTTCAAAAACATTTTTGCTGTATTGTTTGGACAACTAAATAAAATTATATGTGTTTGAGTGTAACTAACAGCCCCCTTTTGGCCCCTTACCACAGTTCCAAATACCGGTTTTGTCCTGCGGATTTAAGCAGGGTGTCTCAATACATACTGAGTTTTAGATTTTAGTGAGCTGTTTGTGATGGACATTTCCCATCCTCAGTCCAGAAGGCTGGAAAAGTTCAGAGGGTGGTTTCAGTGTTTCACGTGTTCTGCGTAGTCCCCTCACACTTGAGTGCAACACACACCGTGTTCATACGGCGATGTGGAACTGCAGAAGAGTCCTTTCGAATGTTGAACAACTCTTGCTCCACATTCGCGCCTTCTTCTGTCGTGGCGATCCAGCAGAGTCCCTTTCTGTACTTTTTTCGTTTTGTGGAATGTTCACAATGATAGCACCAAGTATCGTCACCGGTGATGATTTTCTTCAAAAAACAGATGTCCTCGTTTTTCATTTCAACCAGGTTGCGGTAGGCATTCGCACGTTGTTGTTTTTGTTAGGGAGTCAAGATATGCGGGACCAACTTCACTCAGCCTTTTCTCTCCTTTACAACATCCCGGGGAATGTCTTGAGCACTTGGTTTTAAAAAAATTGCTGTACTGTGATTTGTGGCACAACAGCGTTGACACGCTGTGGCCGCACGTCCACTGCTTTAACACGGCCTGCTCGCAACTGGCTGGTAGAGCGCACATCTGTTGTTTACAGTTGTTACTCCAAGCTGCCACTGCAGTGACAGAGCTGACGCCTGTTATACGCCAGGAACGAAATCACCTCTTGAACATATCGAACAAGTGGTGCCTTATGTATATCTTGACTTCTGGTTGTTGTTTAATGTACTTTCCATTTTTGGATCTTTTGTTCAATTACTCTTCCAATCTCAATTACATCCTTTCTATTCTACTTATCTTCAGTGCTGTGTTAAAAATAAGTGTAAGGGTGCAACGACTGCAATGCTACAGTGGAACTGATTTGTACGTGTGGCATTCGATAGAGTTCTGGAATTAGGAATGTAGCTTGTATGAGACTGCATCCGACATTGATGGCCACCCAAAATACCACTGAACTCTGGTTTCGCAGGACAGAGCAGATCAGGTTGTGGTTGTGGAGGGGGCCATAATCAGTTGCACAGAACACACGCAAACTTTTATTTTCCTATGAACCACTTAATTACACATTGCCTTAACGGGAGCCGGAGGTGGTCAAATCCAAAAAAATACGATTTTTTTTTTTGCTACCGAAAATTAATTGGAACATTCCTCTTTAATGTAAACTTTGAATTATTGTTCTACTCGCCCTAGAAGTGGAGTTATTACCATTTTCTCCCACGCCTGCAGAGGAAATGGGCGGCTGCTGAATGCATCTAACACCCTCTCGTGACTTCCTGGCGAACTGCTTGGGATTTTCTCGGCCTGTTACGCATACAGCGCCTTATGTTACGCATAGAGAGAGTGTGCAAGGGTTGGCTACATGGTTTTCTGTGACAAATATTGCCCGTATTTCCTTACAGCTTACTCCTATTTTCCTCAGAATTTCGAACATCTTGCTCCATTTAATATTGTCGTACACTTTTGTTCTGGTTACGATGCCACGTTTTAGTAACCGTGTATATAAGAAGAGGAATAACGTAGGGAAAAGAAAATTAACACTAATACCAAGTTGCGATACTACAATGAATAAGAGCGCGGAACATCGTCTCTTTGCTGTTCGAATTAGTTCAGTGTTGCGCCTGTTGTTGGTAGTATTATACTTCTTGTGTAAAGCGGGTATTATGCAGTATGTACAAGAATCAGGAGGGAACAATAAAACCAATTTTTCATGACTTAGCACAGCCAGAATTGTTACACAAATATCTGCACGGAAAGACGCAGAATCCTAATGAGAGCGTAAACAATTTGATTTGGAAAGTGATTCCTAAAAGTGTGTTTGTAAGCATAAAAACACTGCACTTTGGCATTTATGATGCAATAGCAACCTACAACCAAGGGAACAGTGTGAAGTGTGAAGTTCTGAAGGTATTAGGATTTACAGCTGGGGTGAACACTGTACGAGCATTAAGAAATATTGACAGAGAAAGGATAAGAGTAGCAGACAGAAGAGAAAGGCATATGAAGTATGATGGAACAACAGGCCAGAAAAGAAGACAGAAGAGGAAGCTTTTGGAGGATGAAGAAGACGACCCTGATAATCCATCCTATAGTGCAGGTATGTATTGAGAAACTTGGATAGCCATTTCCCGTAAATTAGAATTTTTCGAATATAAGGAACATTTTCTCAAAATCCGCTCAAGTTAGAGAGATGAAATTTTTATACAGCACTTCTAGTGGTCAAACGTACATTGTAACACAGCCATTTGGCAATATGTTCAGTAGTTTCATTTCAGTTTAATTATAAAGCAATTATTTGTAAAAAAATTTGGGTCATTAATAAAAAAAATAATTGGAAGGAAACTGGAAAAGATACTCCAAAATCCCTCTGTCATAACTGCAATACTAAACCACTCTATATGTAAAAAAATTTCAAATTTTTCTATTTGGTAGTTTATTCATAAATGTTCCTCAAAGTCAGTGATTTTAACATGGGCAGCTTAGGCAGCTCCGGCTCCCCTTAAATGGATCAAAATAAAGCAATACGGCTGAAGGCCTAGTTAAGAAAACTTGAGATACCTCCTGGGCTGAAGGCCCAAAACCACACCAAAGACAAGAAAGGTTGAAGGCCTGAACACAAGTTATAAAAAAAGTGCTTTAAAGATTACACACAGCTGAAGGCCACATTAAAAAAATCAATGTTCAAATTTTAATTTAAGTCGGCTGAAGGCCTTACTTTGAAATTAAAACAAAGTAAATTAAAAGATGGCTGAAGGCCTCGCACAGTGCTTCACACTAATATGAGAATCACAATCTAAAACCGGCGGAACAGTGGTGCTCATAAGTGTTCCAAGGGTCAGCCTGAGGAGGTAGCTCTAACGTAAGGTGAGGTGAGACAGGCAACCAAATGTAAGCATAAATAATCGGATGGCAATCTGACTCAGGGACAGCTGAAGGAATGACCAACAACCTAACCAATTCCCTTCCACCCGACCAACGGCACGATAACGGAAATTATCAGCCGAGGACGAAGATACCAGCAGCACTACTTCAAAATTGGCATCTAAAAACAGCGAAGGCGCAATAACCACTCTAAGACAAAAAATATGAACCAAACAACTAAAAAGCTGTCCAACTTCACGCTGTGCCAGACAGCACCAACACGGCGAGGAAAAACACGCTGCCAGGAAACTACACTAGCGACCGGGGCAGGTAACTCAGGCGTTAAAGCCCACAAGGCAGAAAATACCGCTGTTGCACTTCACCGATAAGTAAAAACCAATTTAATAGTGAAATACCATAGAGGATGATGGCTGCAAAATTTCGCTGACTCCAACACTAGCCGGAATGGCTCAGGGAGCAACAGCTGGCAATAAACGAAGAGATGTCAAAGCAGTTGAGGTTTCATAACAGGTTAACTGATCACTCAGCTTCAGTATCTAGGTTTAGTGGGCAACGAATTTTGTAGCTCTCGTAGCTAGCACCTCACAATCCGACAGTGAGTGCACACCACCAGCAGTCCCGGCCTGACTGCACTTCGCGGAGACTTCCTCGCTGTTCTGTCCGAACAGACCGACTGCCACACACATCACCACACGGAAATATAGCGGTCACACCAAAGATGGTACAGCAGTAGTAGAATCGATAAGCGCTGCTGCTGCCACTGATGGAGGCAAGTCAGCAACTCGTTATGGTAGTAACTCAGGGAGAAATAAGACGCCACTCGATTGTGACAAAATGCCAAAGATCAAATGGCATCGACGAGAGCTGGACGTGGCTCAGCAACACCATCCAGAAAGCATCCAAATCAGATGAAATTTTCAGCATGTGTTTTCTGCGACAAGACAAGCACACGATTAGGATTTCAGTGAGTGCGCAGATCACGGCCGCCAGCAGCACCACCTACTACAAGTGCTATGTAAAAGGGGAGCAGACGGTGGTGTGGGCGTACTGTGGTTGTTCTTTCGTGTAGCTTTTTTTTCTTAAGCAGCTTCAGTATGCCTCATAGAAGACTGTGAGTACGTTTTGGGGTTCAGTTGCCTATACTGATTGCGGATTATCCTTCAGATAAATCTGCGATCGTGTCGTGAAACGTCCCCTTTGGAAAATTAAGTATTACTGCTTATGTCATTTATATTTCAAACAGCTCAGCAAAACTGAACGTACTCAGACATTTCTCTCTTTGCTTTTTCTGACACACAATATTTTTAGCGCAACGCAATCTGACTTTCAATAATCCCCACAAAAGAATGGCTCTGACTAACAATAACCTATACCTTTCATGAATCACTTACCTCACAAAAGTCTTCGTTACTCGAACTACTGCAATACAGCGAGCGTCAATACCGCCAGCTAAATAAAATACTCTAACTACTGAAGGCACTAACTACTGATAGGCATAGTTAGCAAATGAAAGATTTTGATAGAGAACAAACAATGTATTTACCTTAATAGTGTTCAAAAGTCATCATATATATATATATATATATATATATATATATATATATATATATATATATATATATATATATCAATTCATGACATCCATCTTTACAAATTTCCTTTTTCTGGCGGACACAAAACTGTGACATCTCTCTCCACATCTACCACTGCTGGGCGCTCACCTCCAACTGCACAACGCTATGCGCTGTTCAGATCCAACTGCCCAACACTACACAGCGAATATTCCAACAATAAGTCCAACCAGCCGCTGACTGCACACAGCACATTTTCATACAGAGCGCCACGTGGTGTTGCCAACATAAAAACCTAAACAGCCCACTTACAGTCGGACGGAACCGAATGACTGTGGTGCAGTTCTGGAATCGCTAGATGCAGGAGGGAATGGCGGACCGATGGGATGGACTGCACCCATCTTGTTGCGCCACTAGACGCGATCACAGGCATTTTGTTATGACAGGCATATTGTGATGACAGGCATATGGCGGTGATGGACTGCTTTACCACATCACGAACTACGTCAACAAATTCGGTCTGTTGCGCAACAAGCATTGCGCCGTTCGACTTCGTTTACAGCAGAGTGGACTGTCTGGAAGGCGCCCATTGCTGCGTTTACCACTGAGTCAACACTGCACGTGTTTGTGCCGGCAGTGGTGCGGTTGAACGAAGGACGTGGGCAGCCAAATGGAACGACGAACGACGAATTACGATTCTGCTTGCACCACCACGATGGTCGGACTAGAAAGTGGAGACACCAAGGTGAGGTACTGTTGAACTATTGCCTTATCCATCGCCATACTAGTCCTGCACCGGGTATTGTGGTTTGTGGTGGTATTGGATTTCACTCAGTCATCTCCTTACTACTGCCAGTGAAGTAACCAGCCAGTGTCACACCTCTGAAGTGTTGGAGCCTGTCGGCCGGAGTGGCCGAGCGGGTCTAGGCGCTACAGTCTGGAACCGCGCGACCGCTACGGTCGCAGGTTCGAATCCTGCCCTGGGCATGGATGTGTGTGATGTCCTGGGGTTGGTTAGGTTTAAGTAGTTCTAAGTTCTAGGGGACTGATGACCAGAGATGTTAAGTCCCATAGTGCTCAGAGCCATTTGAACCTAAGTATCTAAAAAGGATTACGCCGAAAATGCAGCGATTTATTTTCGCGTCGCTTGTTAACCATTTGGAACTTCCGGAGAAGCGCCATGAGCGGAGAATTTTGAGTAAAACCTACACATATTTCTGACCGCCATTTCAAAATTTGCTTCTTTTGCCAAAGCACAGCGGAGTTTACATGTCTCACCTCAATAACATGTAGTGCAGACACAATTGCGAGAGAATTCTGAAACAGTAGTTTATTAAGTGAGTAACTGAGGAAAATTAAAGTCAGTAACTCATGAAAAAGCACATCCTCGGTACAAAGGAACGTTTAATGTCTTCACATTTGTGCTTCCAGAACCTATAGCATTTCTCGTTTCACCAGTTATCGATGATCCTAAAAAGCTACGTTCTTTCACCGAAATAGTCTGTAGTTATAAGAATAACACGGTAGATAACGAAGTCTCACATAGTAATGATATGGAAAAATACTTTCCGCTTTGCATGTTAGATTTGCCAAATCTCGTTTGGATACTTAAACCGTTAATGAACTATGAGGAATGTTGTGGATATTTCACTTTGGCTTTATCGCTGGCGCGGTGCGATCGCAATTGAGTGTACTGCATCAGATCGATTTTCTCTAAATTGGTGACAGATACATTCCTCTAACAAAGTCCAAAGAAAGATTCAATATGTTAGCTAAATTTCATACCCAACAACTTATCATGTAATATACACGAATCGCAAAATCGTAACGACCTCTGTTTTCGTTGCACACTTTTCCGAATTTTGCGCAGTGTCTTACTTGTATGTAAATACCATAGTAACTATGACCATTATCGAAATGACGTATAAAGCTATAATTAAACCAAGAATTAAATTTTTTTGCGAATAGTTTCTTTAAAATAGGTTGAGAAAGACTGCAGGGTGCGCACCTCGACTCTGTCACCGCTAACCGGCCGAAAGGTGGAAAACACTTATCGACATCCCCTTCCGAACAAACCAACAAACTCACCCAGCACTTTGGACGGAAACTGGTCACTGTGAATCAGCCACCACGTCCTACTCGAGCTATACCTCCGGAGATGGTCGACGGCCACATTGCAACAGGACAATTAGTGACCACACGTGGCACGCAGTGTTCACAACTTCTTCGTCGCCCATCGGATTGCGTTTCTGCCTTGGCATCCCCACTCTTCCGATCTCTCGCCTATAGAAACCGTCTGGTCGATAATTGCCGAACGACTGACCCTGGATACACCACCCGCTGGTACATCAACGTTGGCAATATTTAAAAGCAGCATGGATTGCTGTACCCCAGAATCGCATCCAGAGCCTCTTCGATCCAATGGCGAGGCGTGTATCAGCGATTATAGCCAGCAATGGCGGCGACACATAGTACTGATTTCATCTTCTTCTTCACTACACAGGTGACTGTATTTCCTATCATATTATCTTTGTACAACGTTTTATCTCCCAAATCGATGTGGCTGTGTTATCTCTGATCCTTCTTGGTGCTGCATGTTGGATGACCAGCTGTGTAACAGCTACTCTTGCCGCCCAAATTGTGGTCATAACAATGTCTTACATTACCAAGGAGCGAACGGCCTACCTTCGGGTCGATCACCGCCACAGTACTATTCGGTAGTTTAGGCGATCACCGAAGTACGAAGTATAGTTGGAATACGACAGCGGGACATGAAAAAAAAATCTGACGAACATGTTCGTTGAAGGAGCATCCTGAAATGCATTACTCTACAACGACGGCGTCCCCGTTTTCGCAATATACCTCTCACAAGTTTTATTCATGCCGTTTTCTCAGATGGAAAACTCAACTTTTCAAGATGTATTGACGCTACTGGCAGCCAGACATCCGCATTCTATCCAGAAGCGTAGCGAAGAATACAAATACAGATAGCGAGGGCGCAGCCAAGTCGCAAGGGCACATATTTGCCGGCATTCAGCGGAGGAACAGTATTGACATTTTCCCTCTGCTACCTGGCGCATTCTCCCTGTGAATTATTTCCTTCTCTCTTTGCTAAATTAAAAATTCTCCTCCCCCATTCGGGATCTCGTGAAAATTGAACTCACCCCAGCAACATCACTACACTGTCCACCATGTCCCATAAATACTCGTCTCTCCTATCGATGGAAATAATAAGCAGCCAGTCAGTTGGTACAGATGACACTGGTGACGGGGATGACTTCTTGATCTTTAAAGGTCCTTCCGAAGCGCTGGAAGTTCACATGCTTCTGATAGAGCATCTGAAGCGAACGCTTCAGTTGATCTCGTAAAGAGAGCAAGCATGCCATATTACTTCCACAACGTCAAACAAGTTCGAATTAGTGACTCATCTAATGATCTAACGATCGTGTGATTGGAAAAAAAAAAAGGGATTCCTCTGTTGCTATCACTCGGGCATCTGATATACGTTCCTCTCCTGAATCAACTGGATGGTTTCCCATCCCTCTTTATGGTAACGTTAGGCCTAATTAAGTAAACCACACGGTATAAGCACTCCGTCATCAGGCAATACGTGGCCCACCGGGACCACCCGACCGCCATGTAATCCTCAGCTGAGGATGCGGATAGGAGGGGCGTGCGGTCACTCTCCCGGTCGCTACGATGGTTTTCTTTGACCGGAGCCGCTACTATTCGGTCGAGTAGCTCCTCAGTTAGCATCACGAGGCTGAGTGCACCCCAAAAAATGGCAACAGCGCATGGTGGCCAGGATGGTCACCCATCCAAGTGCCGGTCACGCCTGATAGCGCTTAACTTGGGTGATTTAACGGGAACCGGTGTATCCACTGCCGCAAGGCCGTTGCCCATACGCTATAAGAAGTATTGAAAAATAATTATATTTGTTTTATAAAGAAAACATTTTTTACTTTCTCATTTATTTGTGATAAGTATAAAAAACTCAAAATTGATTAAGCAGTGTTAAAAAGAACTCATTAAGATTCTTGATATTGTATGACCCCCATAAGTAAATTGATATCTCGATTAAATTTTCATTTTTTTAAAGTAATCTTCAAAGGGATTTCTGATACATTGGATTTCGCATTCAGTTTTATGGAAGTACTTCCTAAAATAAACATGACAAGACTTAGTTACTGGTCTAGTAAATCTGATTTGTAGGTGCCAATGAAGAAAAAGTGTGTAATCACGATGTAAGACGAAGTAACTAAAATAATCAGTAGATTTAAAAATCGTGCTGATTCAAAAATTAAATGTTCTCATTAAATCTTCTGTTTAGACAAAACCAGAGTTTACAAATATGCCTCTTAAAAAAATATTTACATAAAGTTACGAACATATGTAATTTTAAGTTTACTGACGTTGGAGGCCAAAGATGTGAGATGGTCTACTATGGTTGTAACTGTTGTTTTATCAATTCCGACTTCGTCGGTTTCAAGAAAATCATGTAAGATTTGAAATACGCCGAAGGAATCTCGTTCCACTTTTTGAGGGTATCGTTGACGGTTCAAATGGCTCTGAGCACTATGGGACTTAACAGCCATGGTCATCAGTCCCCTAGAACTTAGAACTACTTAAACCTAACTAACCTAAGGACAGCACACAACACCCAGTCATCACGAGGCAGAGAAAATCCCTGACCCCGCCGGGAATCGAACCCGAGAACCCGGGCGTGGGAAGCGAGAACGCTACCGCACGACCACGAGATGCGGGCTGATATCGTTGACGTTTCATTATCATTACTTCTACCCTGTCTTGCACGAAAAACGTCCTCGCCCCGCAGAATTAAATGAAGGAAGTTGAGGACGTAGAAAATATCAGGCAAAGATGCTAGCCATGTCAACCATGTTTCATCAGTCATTTTTCACCGGTCACACAGTCTGAATAGGAACTTGCATGATTTCCATCCCAAACTTCTTCCATAAGAAAAATCCTTTGTTCGTCGAGGAATTCGAAAATTCTTGACAATTCGTTACCTCTCGAATCTTCGCAGTGAAGCAGAAGCTGGTGCGTTCACTGCCCATTTCATCACGTAAAACACCAGTCTCGAGTTTCCAGGCCTTGTTTTAATAAAGTTACTGCGTCGTCAGGAATTTTTTTGAGACACTCGTAAAAACCATTAATTGCAATAGCTTCTCTGATGTGTGCTACTGTATGGCCACTGAATCAAGGCAGCAACTGACCTGACTGACGACTACGCCATTATGAATACCAGACATAGCACGTGCCCCAACAGCTGTCCAGCCTACGCAGTTCGGCAAGTCTACTTCATTTTCTTTCACAATTTTGTCAACAGATTTGAAAATCTCTTTGGCAGTTGTTTTCGTCGGCAAAGACTGGCAAAACAACAGTTCTTGTTATATTGTCATGCAAGCCAAAACGACCAAAAGCTATCAAATTAATCTGGCCAGCAACATCTGTACTCTCATGAAGCTAGAACGAAAATAATTCGCTTTGTTTCAATGCATTCTTTCACATTTTCCAATATTCCATCAATTCTTGCCTACACAGTTGTACCTCATAACGGAATTCCATTTCCTTTTTATTCCATTTTTCATGAAACAGCCGGCCGGAGTGGCCATGCGGTTCTAGGCGCTGCAGTCTGGAGCCGAGCGACCGCTACGGTCGCAGGTTCGAATCCTGCCTCGGGCATGGATGTGTGTGATGTCCTTAGGTTAGTTAGGTTCAATTAGTTCTAAGTTCTAGGCGACTGATGACCTTAGAAATTAAGTCTCATAGTGCTCAGAGCCATTTGAACCATTTCATGAAACAAATCATTCTTATTACTTTTGTTACAAGTGTGATAAATTCTCCTTCCGTTGTGCAATTAACAAAGATAGTTCATAAAAATCTAGTATTTTCTATGGTGAATTCAGTCAGAGAAAACCATTTTTTTTTTTTTTTTTTTTAAGAAATCGACTTTCGTTCACTTTCAACATGTTTAGTTGTCAGACGCCTTTGAAGTTTTGATAGTTTCATTCATAGGATAGCGTTTCGAGACTCGTCACACCCTGAGGCATATGCTCTTCCCCTCGGTACCAAAAATACACAAACCTTAGCTTTAAGAAATCGAAGTTGTATTTACGAAAATATGTTTCAGTGTTCGTTGCTTGTTGTTACTATGTGGAGTCGACACTGAGTTACTAGCAGTGACTTTACTTACAGACTCTGTTGTGGACATTCCTTCGTCTCTTGACTGCTTCGTCTTAGGCCAAGAGCGCGTCCAAGACCAAACATCCATATTGAAGTGAACTAACTAGCAACAACCAACAGTAGGCGCGTCTCTACGACACAACAGTGAATCACTGACTAACGGTGGATTTACACACATAAGTGACGCAACAATGGCAGTTGATAGTATTGTTGTAGGAATTTAAATGGCAGCGTTCGCCGTCGCCGGAAATACGTGTCACGCATTGTATTCGGTTTCATATTAACATATTCATTGTTTAACGAGTTTCCTTGTATTGTCACAAAAACTGTGTGTCCCTGTTAGATGCAGTTTGACGCACAGCGTAACTATAATGTTAAATTCAAATTGTACGTCTAGTATGCCCCAGGTGTTGGTGAGCTACGTATTTTTAGGAAAATTAACAGAGAAAGTAGTATTCACAAATCAGCACAACCTCTGTCGTTGCAGTCATTGCAGTCATCCATAGATTTTCATTATGTCTCCGCAGTTTACAAATCCCATTAAATCCGTGTCTGCATAAAGAAAACGCCGGGTGTTAATGCTTCCTCTGTTGCAGTTTTGTATAAAACTGTCGAAGACACAGAGGTGCCGGATATCAGCTATAACAGTTGGCAGTTTTCGATGTATTGTGAAACTTTACCTGTGAAAAGTATTCATTACCAATTTTCTCTTCCTCTGTCTTGTTTTCCAATGACTTACACACAAACCTCCACATGTCAGACACTTATATGGGTACGAAACTTTGTATGTCGACAGCGTATGACCGAAAAGTCCGATTTAGTTCGTACTGTGTGCTGTCGTCCAGCATAACAGACGTAAAGGTTAATTAAAAGTAACAGCAAAATTAAAGAGCTAATCTGTGAATGACTGTACAGCAGATGAGAGAAACCCCACTGATGACAACATTTTTTTAACTGTTTGCTCGTGACACTTATCTGTGCGAACATTTTGCTGACATGTAAAAGGACTTTTAGAAGTTTGTAGCATCGTAGTTTGGCAGTCTGCTTTCGCTTCGTTAGTTGATCGTTATGTATTTACTACTCATCTTGTTATTTTGTTTATTATTAATTATTATTATTACCATTACTTCCGCACGTGTGACGCAACTGTTTCTTTATGTTTCTGTTCTGATTGTATATTCCGTGAAACTACAAATGTACTCTATAGTTTTACCAATTTCAAAGAAGAAGCTAAAGCAGACTGCCAAAACATTAGTGTAAACTCCAAACGGCCCTTTTATTTGTCATTAACACGTTGTCCCACATAACACTTTCACGTTTAATAAAGTGAGAAAAAGAAATCTTCATTGGGGTTTGAAGCTGGGTTCGTTAGAACAAGGGACTAACACTCTACCAACTTCGCCACGGAAGGAACATGTGTTAGTTATTCACAGTTAGGCTTTTAATGCGCTCCTTACATTGATAACGAGAAGGGACAGGATGATAGGACATTTATTAAGACATGAGGCAATGACTTCCATGGTACTAGTAGGAGCTATAGAGGGAAGAAACTGTAGAGGAAGACCGAGGTTGGAATACATCCAGCAAATAATTGACGACGTTGGTTGTAAGTGCTACTCTGAGATGAAGAGGTTAGCACAGGGGAGGAAATCGTGGCTGGCCGCATCAGACCAGTCAGACGAGTGATGAGCAAATTAGTTAATAATGTGAACAGAATGTATCCCACCGTTTCGTTTTCCAAGACGATTGGAGGGTTAGGGGTCGCAGGTACAGGATCATTCATAAGTATCTGAAACCAGACACACATCAGAGCTTCTCTCCAAGTTGGTAACTCACAATAAGGTGCTCAGTATGGGCTCCGTTTGTGATGTGGCAGGCGTCAGTTCGTGGGTGCAAGCCGTTGATTCGATGTATCTGTGAAGGAGCAAGGGCAGCTCGCTTTGCGGCTCTGGTAACTGGGTTGCCCAGGTGCGAAATAATAGGATGTGACGACACGGAGACGAGGTTTAACAAAGAAACTTGAGGACAGCACAACCTGCAGGTGCTACCTGTAGTTATAATAACTCTGCTAACCATTAGCAGGCTTCCCTTTACCAATGGAACATCGATAAGCAGCAGTAACATGTAGCAGTTCTCTGATCACCTGTCGTGAGAGATATATGTACCGATTGTAGTCGAAAGTGATAAATGGCCATGGCCGCTTCCTTCCCCTCCAGTAGTAATAAGAATGATCAAAGCTTCGTCTCAAATAATATTAGCTGTGGGCAGGACGTAAAATGTGAACCTTTCTCCCTTCCTTCCCGTCGTGTTTCGATATTAAATGAGAAAACGCAGGCGAGTCGCCCTTTCGACATGACAGAATGGATGATTCCATTTTCAACAGTATAGTATGGTAATAGGGCCATTTCAACTCTGTTTAATTCTGTGGTGGCTGATCTAGACGACCGTCGAGTGGGACTCCTGACGCTGCCGATAACTTTTATCTTGTCTTCGACACTCGGCCGGCGTTCACGGCCCAGCGCCACGGGGTCGATTCGTTGGGAACCGCTGGTATACAGTAGAAATAGAAAGTTGCTGGTCTGTTGCCTGTGCCTACATAATATGACTTTATCTGCTTGTAGCTCTTGAAATCGGACAAATTAACACTAAAAAGAAAGTTCTTCAATCTCTCTTTCCACACTATAGTACTGACTATTCGCAATGCCGAAATAGTAATATGATACTCAATTACAAAATAATTTTTGAGCAGAGTTTCAAAAAATTAGAATCATTAGGAGAGTGCGGCAGATTTTTTGTAGTATTCGAGAACAGCACCTGACGGGGGAAAGACTGTTTCCTTTCATTTACCTATTTCATTTAATATTTTGATTCCACGTACCTCAAAACTGAAAGAGTCAAAATTTTTGAATCTTTCTTCGATTTCTATGCATGTTACAGAAATAATAAAACGAAAATCGGTCATCTCAGAAACCTGTTACTTTGAGCGCTTTTTTTTAGCAGTCGGGTTAAACTGGCGTGAAAAAGAAGGATGTACACTAACCGAAAACCTGTGGTTTCAGTGATAACCGCCATCCCTATTACGGGCTCTGTAGGACCCCGTGTAGCCCCTTCATGAACTGAGCTTTGCTCTTCTTATCCAAAACCCTCTTCATCGTCACCCTCCGCTTCTCCCGCTCTTCGCCTGAACCCTACATTATACAGTAGGGCAGTGCCTGTATTTTACAGTGCGTGTACAGCTCGATGTAATGTTCGTTCTGGCATGCATGCATGTCTCAAGGAACAGACTCTGCTGACGACTGACAGATGTATTAAATTGTGAAATGCATTCACAAATTCCGAATCTGATTGTGCAGCGGGTGTGCGATTTGCTAGTATCATATGAAACTTTTGCTGGGGCGAGATTCAACCCGGCACACGCGTTAACCTCATCGGACATGAGGGCACCCCTCCAGGGCCGACCAAGACTTATACAGGACTATTACAAATGATTGAAGCGATTTCATAAATTAACTGTAGCTCCATTCATTGCCATATGGTCACGACAAACTACAGATACGTAGAAAAACTCATAAAGTTTTGTTCGGCTGAAGCCGCACTTCAGGTTTCTACCGCCAGGAGCCGAGAAAGCGTATGTCGTGCTTGAAATGCGCTCACATCAGTCAGTCATAACAGTGCAACGACACTTCAGGACGAAGTTCAACAAAGATCCAACAACTGCTAACTCCATTCGGCGATGGTATGCGCAGTTTAAAGCTTCTGGATGCCTCTGTAAGGGGAAATCAACGGGTCGGCCTGCAGTGAGCGAAGAAACGGTTGAACGCGTGCGGGCACGTTTCACGCGTAGCCCGCGGAAGTCGACGAATAAAGCAAGCAGGGAGCTAAACGTACCACAGCCGACTGTTTGGAAAATCTTACGGAAAAGGCTAAAGCAGAAGCCTTACCGTTTACAATTGCTACAAGCCCTGACACCCGATGACAAAGTGAAACGTTTTGAATTTTCGGCGCGGTTGCAACAGCTCATGGAAGAGGATGCGTTCAGTGCGAAACTTGTTTTCAGTGATGAAGCAACATTTTTTCTTAATGGTGAAGTGAACAGACACATTGTGCGAATCTGGGCGGTAGAGAATCCTCACGCATTCGTGCAGCAAATTCGCAATTCACCAAAAGTTAACGTGTTTTGTGCAATCTCGCGGTTTAGAGTTTACGGCCCCTTTTTCTTCTGCGAAAAAAACGTTACAGGACACGTGTATCTGGACATGCTGGAAAATTGGTTCATGCCACAACTGGAGACCGACAGCGCCGACTTCTTCTTTCAACAGGATGGTGCTCCACCGCACTTCCATCATGATGTTCGGCATTTCTTAAACAGGAGATTGGAAAACCGATGGATCGGTCGTGGTGGAGATCATGATCAGCAATTCACGTCATGGCCTCCACGCTCTCCCGACTTAACCCCATGCGATTTCTTTCTGTGGGGTTATGTGAAAGATTCAGTGTTTAAACCTCCTCTACCAAGAAACGTGCCAGAACTGCGAGCTCGCATCAACGATGCTTTCGAACTCATTGATGGGGACATGCTGCGCCGAGTGTGGGAGGAACTTGATTATCGGCTTGATGTCTGCCGAATCACTAAAGGGGCACATATCGAACATTTGTGAATGCCTAAAAAAACTCTTTGACTTTTTGTATGTGTGTGCAAAGCATTGTGAAAATATCTCAAATAATAAAGTTATTGTAGAGCTGTGAAATCGCTTCAATCATTTGTAATAACCCTGTATATGTCCCCGTGTGTCACGTCCCATAACGCTCGTATACAAACCGTATGATTACTGCACACGGAGAGACACTAATTTGCTCGTCAGGTTGCCTTGCTTTGGCATGGAATACAGCAGACCAGTGCCTGTATTTTGCAGTGTCTGTAGAGTTGCTGGAAGCGTGGTCACGTGGTCGACGTCGTTACGGAGACCACTCGCATGAAGCGGGAAACACGGTTTCAACTTCCGGTCAGGGGCAAATTTTCATATGTTAATAATAAATAGTCCAGCCGTTGCATAACCGTATTCGCAATTCGCGAATGCGTTCAATAATCATCATTAATCTTTTCTCATCACCGCTCCAATTTAGAGTATCCTTTCCCTGAATCTTGCGACCGTACGGGGTTGTACGACAATGTGCATGTGCAGTATGTATGTGGTGTGGATGACGAAATGAAATAAAATCTGTCTCATCATGTCGCTGAAAACCAAAGTGCTAAACTGTTCACAAGTTCTATATCAGCTCGGAGTCTCATTGTGCTACAGCACGAAAAGATTTACCCACACATTACACGGCACAAACACTTCAGTGGGTTGTGGTTGGACTTACGAGTTTGGCTACATTTCGTCTACGGGGTGCCAACTCACATCCGTCGCAATGTACCCAACGTTCCAACAAAAGTATTTAATGCAAACCCAGGCGGGATTTGCTACGAAAAAATCACGTATGCAATCACGTATTTTTTAAAGTTTCACAAATTCGAGATTATTGGTTATCACTGTTAGCATTCAACCGCGATTCTTATACATATATTTTAACAACGCGTTTCAAGAGACAATGCTCACATCATCAGCTTGTAAAGTCTATGTCATGAAATTAAACGGACTAAAAAGACAAAATAGCATCACAAATAGTTGGGAAGTCCATAGAGTAAAACAGAATTAAAAGTATATTGGACTGTGGGTCCTCGTCTTACATTGAAGTTGTTGACACAAGTCGATGGCCGTCCCATAGCTACCAAGTATGCTGTCTGATAGTAAAAAAGTTCAACGACGCACATAATAAAATGGAATTTACCGTGGAGTATGAAACTGACAATTGATTACAGTTCCTGGACCTGAATATAAAAAAGCAGGGCAACAAACATGCGTTCTCCGTTTATAGAAAACAAACTACGACTGATGCCGTGATCCCGAATGATTCATGCCATCCGCAGGCTTATAAAGAAGCTGCTTTCCGTAGTCTCGTGCATAGGGCAGTCAATATACCTAGGAGCGAAAAAGATAGGGAGACTGAAATTAATACCGTTAAGAGAATAGCGATGAATAACGGTTACAGAATAGATATGGTTAAAAAACTGTTACGAAAAAGTAAGAAGCGCAAAAAGAAAAAACCTGATGGAGAGAAAGAGAAAATTATCACGATGCCATACTACGGAACAGTCTCACAAAAGATAGCAAATATCTTTAAGCCATACGATGTTAAAATAGCTTTTCAGACTAATAACCTAGTGAGGTATAGCCTTAAGCACGATATCGGCGAGAAGGGAAATAAGTTTGAAAGGTCGGGAGTTTATAAGATTCAGTGCAGAACTTGTGATGCAAAATATATAGGGCAGACAGGAAGATCATTCGCGATCCGGTATAAAGAACATAAAGATGCGTTCAGGTTAGGAAATTATGACAAACCAGCTGTTGCGAACCATATATATGAAACAGGCCATCCCCTTAATAGCATAGAAGATAACGTAGAAATATTGCATGTAGAAAAGAAAGGGAGGAAACTTGATTTGCTAGAGGAATTCGAGATAGCTATCCATGAAAAGAAACAAAGCAATATTCTAAATGCACAAGATAATTTTAAAGAAATGAGATTTCTTAGCGGGTTTTTAGAATTATTTTAGGGTAGGTATGCGACTTTAAACTTCATAGCAACGGCACATGCTTAAAGAAATTCAGAATTATCGCTCAATCCATTGCACTATTTACTGCATATACACATATCTTACGAACAAATTAGTTCCACACAAATGCACGAATAAAATACATGTAAGGGAAAGTGGAGGTATAGTACGTACCTAAGCAAATACTATTATTTTGATGTATTCATAATAACCAACCCAAAACCAGCACTATGTAGGATTCTTTTAGTTACTGTACTTCTACTACACTAAATATACATCTGCTTCTCCATGGATACTCTGCAAATTACACTTAAGTGCCTGGCAGAGAGTTCTTTAAACCACCTTCACATTACTTCTCTATTATTCCACTCCAGAACAGCGCCCGTAGCCTGCGAGCTCTGATTTCCCTTATTTTATCATGGTGATCGTTTCCCCCTGTCTCCAAGCTGGTCGTAAGTTGTGTTCCAAAAATGGACAGCATAGAGACAGAAGTTCAAGTGGTCCAAATGGCTCTGAGCACTATGGGACTGTGGTCATTAGTCCCCTAAAACTTAGAACTACTTGAACCTAACTAACCTAAGGACATCACACACATCCATGCCCGAGGCAGGATTCGAACCTGCGACCGTAGCGGTCACGCGGTGAGACAGAAGTGATGACACTTTCTGCAGGACCTGACCACAATTTTTCAGGACAATACTCAAGCACGTACAGTGCAAGCTGTTACTCATTTGTTTGACTGATGGGGCAGCTAAGTGCTATACCACCAACAGTACTCCCCTGACTTAGCCCTCGTGAAAATTTGGAAGTTTGTGGTAAGGTCTTATGGGACCAAACTGCTGAGGTCATCGGTGCCTAAGCTTACGCACTACTTAATCTGACTTTAACTTACGCTAAGAACAACACACACACCCATGCTCGAGGGAGAACTCTAACCTCCTACGGGGGGAGCCACGCTGGCCGTGACAAGGCGCACCACATCGCGCGGCTACCCTGCACGGCCTAAGCCCTCGTGAGTTCAACTTGACTTATAGATTGAAGGAAACATTTCACGGCATTCGCTTCAGAGCCGCTACAAATTCGTCGGGCAATAGACCGCGCCGCTTGAACTGTCAACACAACTGGCACTGCACCCAATATCCTACGACTTCCACATCGCTGGTGACGGGTTATGCACAATGCAGATGACTACTTTGGAGGTCAGTAAAACTTCGAAACACGTATCTACTTTTTACGAGCTGTAAAAAAATAGTTGCGTTATTAAAGTTCCAATGCTCGTAACTAGCTGATTCCGACGCTATGAAAGGGGAGCTCTTTCCCATTGTCGAGCCGTGCTGTGGGGCGTTAGCGGGCTCTTTTGTTGGTGCCCTTCCCTATGAGATTGTTCCCTGAGGTGTGAATTAGGGCTTTCGGCGAAGTTTCGATTGGCAGTGGTGTGGTCTGTATCGCTTGTAGAAACTGGTTGAGCCTGCCAGCTTCCTAGTTCGCTGAGCGCCCTGCGTTGCTTCCCTGAAAAGTAACTTAGTTGTGGTCTCCAGCTGAGACGATTGTGGTGATAGTATTTTATTGTTTGGTTTTAATAATGTTTCAGCCAAATGACGCCTAACATTATTATTACCACCATCTGTGCAAGGGGTAGAAATGAGACGGTGACCGCCGGCCGGAGTGGCCGAGCGGCTCTAGGCGCTACAGTCTGGAACCGTGCGACCGCTACGGTCTTAGCTTCGAATCCTGCCTCGGGCATGGATGTGTGTGATGTCCTTAGGCTAGTTAGGTTTAAGTAGTTCTAAGTTCTAAGGGACTGATGACCTCAGAAGTTAAATCCCATAGTGCTCAGAGCCATTTGAGACGGTGACCGCAGGTGCTAATGGTTCTGTTATGAACATTTATGACTGATATTAATTTTAATTATGTTTTAAATTCTGACTTGGCAATAAATATTAGTTTTCTTGAAATTACTGCAACGAGTCGCCTTTTGTTTTTTCCTCAATTCTTTTATCGCCCCATTACCGGTTTCGAACCGCCTAGCGATTCATCGTCAGGTGGTACAAATTTATAGACTGTCTGCAGCAGTGTGGACGTTATGTAGCTGCGTCAAAATGCATAACGTTTATGTTTATACATTTTGACGCAGCTACACGACTTCCACACTGCTGTAGACATTCGATAAATATGTATTATCTGACGATGAATCGCTAGGAGGTTCGAAACCGGTAATGGGGCGATAAAAGAATTGAGGACAAAACAAAAGACGACTGATTGCAGTAATTTCAAGAAATCTTTATGCATCACAGACGCAGTGTTCATCATCCACAATGGATAAAAGTTTTAGATCTATTAGTATACCTGGTGAAGCTTTCTATGTTGGCACCCTTGGGTGTTGTAATACGAGATTAATTACCTGCTTATTGGCGTCTGATTGGGCCTGTGAGCCGTCTTGTACTGGTATCTTACCGTTATATTATTAACACGACCAGGATTGTTGTTTAAAAATCACTTAAACTACGTTTGTAGCTTGGTTACCTTGGGCTCAGCAGTCTTCTTCACCAGGCCTTGTATTCTCTTCAGTGATCTACGAAGGTCCAATGTTGTTCTTCTGAAACCTTTACCCAAGCTATTAAGGTCTTTCCTTGAAGCACTGGCGTATCAGTTCATTAGAGATAGTCGCCGGTGTTTAAATTGTACTATTCATCAAATTATTAATTTAATCCGTTAGTCGCCGCTTGCCGGGTGTCCTCGTATCTTATTGTGGATTGCTTGTTCAGGCAGCTATTAGCTGAAAGTGTGTTATCGTACTAATTGACCTGTTGGTGTTTCTAGGCATCTTCTTGTCGCATGACGCTTGTTTTACGGGCGCCCTGCTGTTGGCTGATGAGTCACCTACTGTTTCTGCAGTCTACGTGCGCAACCGACCCAGCCTGACAAGGTTTAGCGCACCGGCGGCGCGGTATCACAGGCCGGCACTTGGGATTCGCCGCAGCCGTTAACGGCTGCGTGAAGCTGCTCTGCTGCAAGGTGACTACGTGAAGTCTTTTCTTCGGTGGTTCGCATGGGCGGAGGTCTTTTCAGACTTCACGGGTTTTTGTCTTTCGGCTTGGATCCCTTTTGGTTCAAATGGCTCTGAGCACTATGGGACTTAACTTCTGAGGTCATCACTCCCCTAGAACTTAGAACTACTTAAACCTAACTATCCTAAGGACATCACACACATCCATGCCCGAGGCGGGATTCGAACCTGCGATCGTAGCAGTCGCGCGGTTCCAGATTGGAGTGCCTAGAACCGCTCGGCCACCACGGCCGGCCCCCTTTTGGTGCCGTGCGCTTTGTGTATCAGGTTTTCGCTAGTCAGTCGCCACATTTGCTGGCCCTTGTGTCGCTTAAATTGTCAGCTTTCTCAGAGGACCATGATACATTTCGGTTTGTAATTTAAAACGATTCTGCGAGCTTGGAGATTTAACTTTGTTCGAACATTTTATCTGTTACTAAATTTGTGCTGGGGCAACGGCCTTGCCGCAGTGGGTACACCGGTTCCCGTGAGATCACCGCAGTTAAGCGCTGTCGGGCGTGGTCGGCACTTGGATGGGTGACCATCCAGACCGCCATGCGTTGTTGCCATTTTTCGCGGTGCACTCAGCCCCGTGATGCCAATTGAGGAGCTACTCGACCGTATAGTTGTGGCTTGGGTCAAGAATATCATCATAACGACCGGGAGAGCGGTGCGCTGACCACACGCCCCTCCTATCCGCATCCTCCGCTGAGGATGACCCGGCGGTCGGATGGTCCCGGTAGGCCACTCGTGGCCTGAAGACGGAGTACTGAATTTGTGCTAGTCGTTGTTACATTTTACCTTCAAATATTCTGGTCTGTGATTTGATAGCATTTTGTTAGCTTGGGACATTTAAATTATTTAAGGACAGGCGTGAGTCAAAATGCTTTCTTGCACTTAAACATATGTCTCTCCGAAAATATTACAAACAAAACAGTAAAAATTGAATGAGATTTTCATTCTGCAGCGGAGTGTGCGGTGATATGATTCTTCATAGCAGATTAAAACTGTGTGCCGGACCGAGACTCGAACTCGGGACCTTTGCCTTTCACGGGCAAGTGCTCTACCATCTGAGCTACCGAAGCACGACTCACGCCCGGTACTCACAGCTTTACTTCTGCCAGTACCTCGTCTCCTACCTTCCAAGCTTTACAGAAGCTCTCCTGCGAACCTCGCAGAACTATCACTCCTGAAAGAAAGGATATTGCGGACACATGGCTTAGCCACAGCCGAGTTCGAGTCTCGGTCCGGCACACAGTTTTAATCTGCCAGGAAGTTTCAGTAAAAATTGAGACTGTTATGTTCAAAATAATTCTTGATACTCTGTGCAATTTTTGTTTGAAAATGCGCATCGACATACGTTTTATAAGGATTTGAATTTTTAATTAGCCTTTTTCTGTAATTCACCTTTACTCGTAAACTAATCAAGCAGTAAAACTGAAATTTCACAGTTTATGTCAGTTTTGGAGGATAATAAAACATAGGGAACAAATTTTTGTTTCTTGAAATCGATTATTCAGTTTTGTGCTACACGGAACTGCTCTACTTTTCTGAAGTTTTAAAGCAGAACATTTCTCAGAGAAAAGATAACGGAAAAGTGTTGCTTACGATTATTCATTACGTAATTCTTAAGAACTATGCCACATTTCAGAGTGTTAGCTTTTACAGTTCCTGAGAAAATGTACAGTACAGCTCAAAAAAGTCTGTTTATGGCAGTTCGCAAGTAAATTTTTTTTTAAATTTTTTACTATATTGCTGTACCTCTAGTGACTAATGTTGCCCATATCCATAATCTTTAGTCTCGTCTTCGTCTTCCTAGAGTGATCTCTTCCCCTGCCTCCTTACCCTATCCAGATTTTCGTTTTCTCTTCTGCTGTCTCAGCTTTATCTAGTCACACTTCATCGTTGCTTTTGAGTATCTTCAGAGCGAACGCACCGAATATAAAACTAGTCTCTGCAACCACTTAGGCCGGCCTGAGTGGCTGCGCGGTTCAAGGGGCGTCAGTCTGGAACCGCGAGACCGCTATGATCGCAGGTTCGAATCCTGCCTCGGGCATGGATGTGTGTGATGCCCTTAGGTTAGTTAGGTTTAAGTAGTTCTAAGTTCTAGGGGACTGATGAGCTCAGATGTTAAGTCCCGTAGTGCTCAGAGCCATTTGCACCATTTTCACGCGCATGTGGTAATTGTGAGTCAAGCGGCCTTAGACTGTATGATGACAGTGACAGAATTGTCATTGTAAGTTACATATTACGTGTAAAGTTTGTAAATATGATGTTTCCTTCAAGACTCGTGCTCTGCATGGGGAGATGTATGAGACGAATACAAGATTGTGCTGCGCCATGAGATGTTTAGGTGTAAGCAGAAAAGTAAAGAAACGACACAGGATGTGGACCAAAGCTATATAAAGAAATTACCTTGTGTTGCAGAAGTACCAAGAGTGACGGAAGGAACTACTTTGATAGTATTACAGCTTTCATGAAGAGTAGCTTGCAGTAACAAGGTCTCCTGGCACTCATGCAGGGTGACAATTATTGATCTCTATGAAATAAAATCGTGATAATTTTTGAACGGTTTGCGTTAGGACGTTCAAACTCCTCGGTTGGCCGCGAGGCATGATGGAAATTAGTGGGCACCTGCGTACGCCCCTTGTTGTTGTCGGTCATTCTGACGTACAAATGTCACAGTACAGCGTGCCTAAGCGTATAGCGCTTGTGAAGGCCTACGATGCTTGAAACAACAGCTCAACTGCTGCTCAAAGGAAGTTTGCGACCGAGGTCAAGCCGAAGAGAACCGGCCCAAGTGTGCTAACAATCAAGAATTTGATTCGAAAGTTTGGCAGTGTCAGTCGTCCAAAAAGGGTGAACAGCGCGGGATAGCCGTGCGGTCTGAGGCATCTTGTCACGGTCCGCGCGGCTCCCTCCGTCGGAGGTTCGAATCCTCCCTGGGGCATGGGTGTGTGTGTCGTCCTTAGTGTAAGTTGGTTTAAGTTTCATTAAGTAGTGTGTAAGCTTAGGGACCGATGACCTCAGCAGTTTGGATCAAATGGCTCTGAGCAGTATGGGACTTAACTGCTGAGGTCATCAGTCCCCTAGAACTTCGAGCTACTTAAACCTAACTAACCTAAGGACATCACACACATCCATGCCCGAGGCAGGATTCGAACCTGCGACCGTAGCGGTCGCACGGTTCCAGACTGTAGCGCCTATAACCGCTTGGCCACACCGGCCGGCAGCAGTTGGTCCCGTAAGACCTTACCACAAATTTCCAAAAAAGGGTGACAACGCCTGAAAACATCGATAAGCTGTGTTTCAAACCAGCCCCAAGAAATCGATCAGAAGAACCGGAGAACAGGTGGGAATCAACTGTGAAACACTGCGATAAATTGTTATTGAAGATCTGCATCTCTTTCCATACAGAAGTCAAACCCATCAGCCATTAAGCTTAAGGGCCATGGAACAGCAGTTTTGTTTCACCGACACTACTGCCCACAGAATTGACGAACAGGCGTTTGATGCGAATGTGCGTTCGATTAACGATGAAGCCCATTTTCATTTGGATGGATTCTTCAGTAAGCAAAATTGGCGCATTTGAGGGACTAAGAATCCATTTCTCGATCGAGAAGTCTCTTCACCCTAAGCAAGTGACTGTGTAGTGTGCAGTGTCTAGTCACGGAATAACTGGTGCGATATTCCTTGATGGCACGGTGACTACCGAATGGTTTTGGAAGATAATTTGATCCCAATTATCCAAAGCGAGCCTGATTTCGACAAGATGGGATTCGTGCAAGACGGAGTTCGACCGTATCGAAGCAGGGGAGTATTTGGTGTTCTGGAGGAGCACTTTGGGGACCGCATTCTGGCTCTGGGTTACCCGTAGGCTACTGGCGTGGGCCTCGGTTGGCCGCCATATTCTCCGGATCTCAACACATGCGAATTCTCTTTGTGAGGCTATATTAAAGACAAGGTGTACAGCAATAACCGCAATGCTACTGCTGAACTGAAAACAGCCATTTAGGAGGTCATCGACAGAATCGACGTTCCGACACTTCAGCGGGTCATCCAGAATTTTGCTGTTCGTCATCGCCAATGACGGCAGGCATATGTGACATAACCTAAATCCGAATATCTGCAGTGGCATTTACCTGTTGAACAAAGAATGTCCAGGCCATATTTTGTAACTAATTTACCTTTTCTCATATACCTCAATAATTGTCTTCTTGTTTATGCAAAATGTGCGTTTGAAGCATTATTTAGAAACAGACGCAAAAGCATTGGGAGACACACTGAACAGAGAGGGATGGAGGAAGGCCCTGATTCCATTCCACGGACGGCTAAACTCGTCACGTTGCCACGGCACGGCTCTGGAGCTTGGAGCGGAACGTTAATGTAGAAATATACAGCTGGCGGCTAAGCCTTTTTGCATGCTGGCGATATGCGAGCCACGCCGGAGACAAAGGGAAGCGGGGGTGTGGGCGGCGGCTGGAACAGTGAGTCGGCGGCGTCACTCGTCGATATCCCGGCCTCTCCTTCCCAAGGCCCGTGGCGTAGGCGGCACTAAATCGGCCCCAGAAGACGCGCCAGACTCCGAAACCTGTCCCGCGCTCCCTCGCTGCGCCTACTTGCCACTGGATTCCGATTCGGGGGCGAGCTGCCCGTGTATTGCTGTCAGGCAGGCCCGCAAACGACGGCGAAGAAAGCAAAGTCACCTCCTGTCAGATAGATGAACATGACTGCGTACCTTAATTGTTATCAAATGACATCGTTTGTCGCAACTCATAAGTGAAATGAAATTTTTTTTTCAATTAATGAAGTAACGATTCGGGCGGAGTAGCAGTCAGATGCAATATTAACACTACACTGGTGTCCAAAATTAAAGCAACAACCCACTGTTTCCGCGTCCTGTGTCTTCTTCTTCTTCTTCTTTATCGTCGCCTTGTCCCACGTCACGTAGGGTCGGCGTTGCTCTTCTGGATCCTTCTCCTCCAATCTATCCACTGCATCTTCCTTCTTCCATCATTTCTCCCTTAGGTCCCCGGATATCTTATCCATCCACCTCATCTTCGGTCTTCCCCTCCTTCTCGCTCCTTTATATCTTCAACTCTGTTTCCGATATACTCTTCCCCTTTTCTCTGTAAGTGTCCGTAGCACCTTAGTCTGCTCTCTTGTATCTTTTTCCCCATGGGTTCCACGCTCACAGCTTCTCTAACAAATTCATTTCTAATTCTGTCCTTCCTTGTTACCCCACACATTTACCCCACACATCCACCTCAGCATCCTCATTTCCCCGTCCTGTGTATAATTCACGATACAAACTGCCAACCAGATGTCGTTACGATCGTGTTTTACATTGAAATGGCACTACGATCAACGGACAACCACGCCAGCATTGATGACAGGGCACCTATGAAGCGAAGCAGTGTTTGCCTGCTAGTCCCACATCCACAATCGCCGTGTACAGCGTCACGGACGGTGCAGTACGGCACAGAGAAGACGCCTAAAGACTCACTGCAGTGGAGGGACATAGGAAGAGTGGAAGCAGGAGAGTCGCAAACTGATATGGCCCGATGGCTTACTGTGAATCGTTCTGTTGTTTCTCAGATGAGGCGACAATTTATGGAGACCAAAATTTTATCCCATATACCAGAACAGGGCAGACCATCTACATCTACATGGATACTCTGCAAATCACATTTAAGTGCCTGGCAGAGGGTTTATCGAACCACCTTGTAAGCCGTAATTCCGCACATCAAACTCGCTAAGACAAAGTTAGTGTTGTATGAATTCATGTAAACGATATGCAATTGACAAGTGAGCGCACCATGGTTGAAATACTCGAGTATGGCATACACACATATATTCATGACACGACGGTCACAGAGGCTTTTAGTTCGGGAGAGAGGCCGCACAACGGGATGCCAGGCTCTTCAGAGGATGACTCAGCCCATGTCAGCCGGTGACCGCCCGTAGCAGACAGCGTGGGCCCGAGTGAAAAGGGGCTTAAGAGCTAATTCCGCTACATTGTGTGGGAGCGGCCAGCCTACGCAATCTTTACACATAGCACGCAGGTTCAGAGATTTTCACAGGGAGACAGCAAACGCCAAACGCCAAAGCTGTAGGTTTCTGGATTGGTCACCTTAAACGAAACGTCATTCTCTCGTTTTAGAAGAGCATTGCTGATTGGCAGACGATAATCCTGAAGCCTTGAGCTGAAGAAATAATGGAAGAGACCGAAAGATGTACCCCTTCACGTCTGGCGTGGAGAGACGCCGTTCCGTTGTCGCTCTTGGAGCGAGAACACGTAACGAGAGCGTGCGCGCTCGTTACGTGTACTCGAAAGAGCGAGGAACAAGTCTCTCCTCAGTACTTCACTGGGAGAGCACCTCTGTCGAGAGTGAAAAAAAGGGCGACTCTATATTGAGTCCTTGCTATTAAGCGTTGTTCACTGTGTTGGCTGACACACTTATTGTGCAGTGTGAACGGGCAGAGTTATAGTTAAACGCCTGCGAGCGAATTTTGAGTGGCATCGCGGTGGACTGGTTATCTGACCGGTGTACCACGCCAATAGTTAGACTAGGGGTGAATAGGAATCCTTGACTTCATCAAGGCATAGGGAGTGTTTGATTGGCAAAGGTCAATCCAGATACAACGAATCTCATTTGTCAGCAACGAGCGGCACAGACAGCAGTCATCGTAGCTTACGGTATTGTGCGCTACAGCTATTGCGAGCCCCATATTTCCTCCACAACAGTACACTTCACTGCATTTTACACGCGACAGCCTCGACCGTACCTACCAACATTCTAAAGGACAATTATTCAAGTTGAGTAGGTGTGCCTCTCAGCCATTCTGCCAAGTTAACAACCATCTTAAAATTTGTGTAGAAATTTCATTAGCAAATCCTATCCTTGAAAGGTAACCTCACGCTCTGAAAAGAATCAGGATATAACTTGTTCAATTCATAACGAAAATTGTCATTGTGTTTTCTCAGAATTTCTGCAAAATAAATAATGACTTTCGTTAGTTTCATGTTTTTCTTATACTAACTAGCACTACTCCAGTACCCAAGTATCCCACTAATTACGTAAGAAATTTTGTGAATTTTTGTGTCATTTCCTTACAGCGGACTACTCCAGAAGATATTTATTACTGAAAGTTTTTCAGGCATTTCTCTTTAGAACGTTATGAGCGTCTGTCTGACTTCTGTAGTAGTGTGGGGGTGGAAATTGCATCTTGCAGGAGCCACAGGGTAAAGGGTAGATCTCAGATTAATCCGTTGCGCAGAATAACAGAATAATAGATCAACCCCACACTCACAACCTTCACAATTCTCTATTATTCCAATCTCATATAGCGCGCGGAAAGAATGAACACCTACATCTTTCCGTGGGAGCTCTGATTTCCCTTACTTTATTGTGGTGATTGTTCCTCCCTATGTAGGTCGGTGTCAACAAAATATTTTCGCGTTCGGAGGAGTAAAATTGGTGATTGTAATTTCGTGAGAAGATTCCGTCGCAACGAAAAATTCCTATCTTTTAACGATTTCCATCCAAAATCCTGTATCATTTCTGTGACACTCTCTCCCATATTTCGCGATAACACAAAACGTGCTGTATTTCTTTGAGCTTTTTCGATGTACTCCGTCAGCCCCATCTGGTAAGGATCCCATAATGCGCAGCAGTATTCTAAAATGGGACGGACAAGCGTAGTGTAGGCAATCTCCTTAGTAGGTCTGTTACATTTTCTAAGTGTCCTGCTTATGAAACGCAGTCTTTGGTTAGTCTTCCCTATAACATTTTCTATGTGTTCCTTCCAGTTCACGTTGTTCGTAATTGTAATACCTAGGTATTTAATTGAATTTACGGCTTTTAGATTAGACTGATTTATCGTGTAAGCGAAGTTTAACGAGTACCTTTTAGCACTCATGTGGATGACCTCACACTTTTCGTTATTCAGGGTCAACTGCCACTTTTCGCACCATTCAGATATTTTTTTCTAAATCGTTTTGCAGTTTGTTTTGATCTTCTGATGACTTTATTAGTCGATAAACGACAGCGTCATCTGCAAACAATCGAAGACGGCTACTCATATTGTCTTCCAAATCGTTTATATAGATAAGGAAAGGGCCTATAACACTACCTTGGGAAACTATTGAGACTGATCGGTACGAGAAATCACGCCAGAAATCACTTCTCTCTTACTCGACGACTTTCCATCAATTACTACGAACTGTGACCTCTCTGACAGGAAATCACAAATCCAGTCACATAACTGAGACGATATTTCATAAGCATGCAATTTCAGTACGAGCCGCTTGTGTGGTACAGTGTCAAAAGCCTTCCCGAAAACCAGAATACGGAATCGATCTGAAATCCCTTGTCGATAGCACTCAACACTTCATTTGAATAAAGAGCTAGTTGTGTTTCACAGGAACGATGTTTTCTAAACCCATTTTCACTGTGTGTCAATAGACAGTTTTCGACGAGGTAATTCATAATGTTCGAACACAATATATGTTCTAAAATCCTGCTACACGTCGACGTTAACGATATGGGCCTGTAATGTAGTGGATTTCTGATACTACCTTTCTTGAATATTGGTGCGACCTTTGCAGCTTTCTAGTCTTTGGGTACGGATCTTTCGTCGAGTGAATGGTTGTATATGATTGTTAAGTATGGAGCTAATGCATCAGCATTCACGTGTGACATCAGAAAGGTTAGACGTTTTTTTGGCTGTAAGGGCACAAAGAGCACGACAGTACCGCCTTAGTACCGCACGGCAATTGGCATCTAACCTCGCAGCATCCCCTGGACGTGTTGTAGTGAGGCAAAGGTTATACAGAAGGCTTCAGCAGAGTGGTCTTTATTGTTACAGGCCTGCTGTCTGTTTACCTGTGGCGTGTCTTCACAGAAGGTAACTTCTAGAGTGGAGCCGACAATATGCCATCTGGACGGTCTAAAGGTGGGTCAATGTTCTTTCCACTCATGAGTCCCGATTTGATCTGGAAAGTGATTCTCGATGGATTGGCATTTGGAAGGCACATGGAACACGATTTCAGTACCCACCCATTGTGGTAACCGATATCGAGGAGGAGCCCTAGTGGTGTGGGCAGGGATTATGTTGACCACTTGGACACCTCTTCATGAAATTGTACGGGTGAATCAGCAAGATTTAACTGCTGTCACGTAAAGTGAGGAGATCTTGAGCTCTCGTGAGCGGCTGTTGCGAGCTGCTGTGGGCCCAGACTTCGTATTCACGGACGATAATGCTTGAGTTCATAGAGCACAACTGGTTGGTGTCTTCTTGGAAACGGAAGATATTGCACATACGGTGTGGCCTGCTCGCTATCCAGATTTGAATCCCGTAGAGCATGCCTGGGATGCATTAAAGAAACGGACGGCTTGCATCACGCCAGCATCCAACAACCACTCACCAAGACTTGTAAGAATGGAAGTTACTGCCTCAACATGAGATTGATGACATCATCACAGCACCTCCCGTCGTTGTCAGGCTTGTATTGGTGCCAAAGGTGGACACACCCCATATTGAGCACATTAAGGGGAGGTTTACTATCTTTGGCCCGAAAAAGGCATGTTCTTTGAGAATTTTTGTCTCGGGATGTGTTATAGATATCAATGTCAAATTTGGTCACAATATTTATTGATATTTCCTCTACAAACTGGAATTTTTTCTACCGGAAATGTCGAAGAGCAAAGGCGGAAGTGCCGTCTGAACGAAACAAAATTTCGATATAGACCTTCACATGTGGTATGTCACAGGTCAGCCGGCTCGTCTGAAATCAAAATTGAGTTGACATTATCGAATTATATAATATTATTTAGGAGTTGTTTGGTCCATAGGAAACAAAATGGCGGCCATTTGAAAAAATATGGTTTTTCATCGATTTTTCGACTTCGTCGGCCAAGTAAAAATATTTATAGTTGATGGATCGGAATAAAAGTGGTACAACTCCTAGACAATTTGGTTAGCTTCGACGAAAACAAAGAATCATGCCAATCGTTTCAGTAGATTTGAAACTACCACACCGCGCAGTAAAAAATGTCATTTCGAGAAAAACGCGTTTGAAGTTTTGACTACACATAAATGCAATATTACGCAACTTGCGTTCAATCTGGTATCCCGGGTCCATAAACTAGTCCTTCCTCTTCCTCACAGAGGGCGTTCTGCTCGATCTGGGACATCCTCCGCTGCTCCAGAGCCGCTCCTACGGCCAGTGACAAGAGGTTTTCGCCCGCTTGAATCCGTTGGTCGTCCGAATGCTTGGCGAACTGCGGCGAATAGAGTCCCAGGGTGATGTTCGTCGTTGTCATGGTCTTTATAATTGCTGAATGCCCTTCGTTGAAGCTGCTCACTTCCAGGAAAGTCACAATCTCCGTAGTCTTCGCACCAGAATGCAATTGATTGGGGGCTAACTTCTAAACACACGCGTTCAAACTTTCATTTGAATTTTGTGTTTTCCTCCCAAGCACCGGTACAATAACTCGTCCTCTGAAAGAAAAAAACTGGTACGTGAAAAAGGCCGATTTCAGGAAGGTGCATTTTTTTTGTTCAACCGCGAATAACAAACATTTCCGTTCCGTATTCGGAAAAACCGTTTCAGGGGTGGATTCTAAACAGTTTTTGGATCCAAAAATGAAATTTTTTAAAAATCGATTTTTTGAACCAAAAGATAGTAAACCTCCCCATAACTAGGTGTCAGAGTGTGTGTCAAAAGCCGACAAGTTAAAAAAAAACAAAGAACATTTTTGTCTGCCGCTATGCATGTTGAAGTGGATTACGTTCTATATTCTTTACATAGTTTCACTTTACTATCACCTGTTTATACTTTTGTGGCAAAATAAACGCAACCTTGCAAGATTTCCATTTGTTTCTTTAATTTTGGACACAAGTGTATATATTTAAAAATTTCTCACCTACTTCCTGAACAAACGATGATGCTCTGCTGCTAGGCAAGATGTTGGTATTCTATAAAAGTTGTTAGTGATCTTTAGGTAGACAAGGTAACTGCATAAAAGGTTCTGACAAATACGAGACATCAGCAATAAATGAATTTTTCTGGTCACGAAGTCTCAATACAGGCAGAGAGCAGAGCCTGGTGAGATATTTCTCGCCAAGAAGAAAGTGATAGCAGTGAGACCAGCAGTAAAAGTTTCAAGTCCGATTGCCTTCGTACAGAATAGACATCCAGAGTGACCAGCATCACGTGTCACGAGAATTTTGCAACCATGTCAAGGCTTCAGCCTCCAGACTTGTGCAAAGTGACTTTTGTGGACTTTTACCTAGAGCAAGAGCAAACGTGAAGGACATGAGTTCTTCAGTATTATAACAAAATACGTCCAGCTGTATGCGCAGAAGAAAACTAGCAGGACAACAATTATCAACCGCATTCACGATTACTTAACCGCTGCAGGGAAACCTGGCCTTATACTGTCAGATACTAGGACAGAGCCATTTGAACCATTTTTGAATACCTTCCGCTCACCATTACACAAATCTTTTCGACCCCTATTGGAAGCAGCTATGGCATAACACCACTTTGCCAACTCTCAGCAACATTTTCCGGTTTCATACGTGATACATAAAGCTAGTCATCAATATGCCATGACTAATGAAAGTTTGAACTCAGATTCAGATTTCCTTCCCTTCGCCGGCCGGAGTGGCCGAGCGGTTAAGGGCGCTACAGTCTGGAACCGCACAACCGCTACGGTCGCAGGTTCGAATCCTGCCTCGGGCATGGATGTGAGTGATATCCTTAGGTTAGTTAGGTTTAAGTAGTTCTAAGTTCTAGGGGACTTATGACCAGAGCAGTTGAGTCCCATAGTGCTCAGAGCCATTTTTGAACCTTCCCTTCACAGGCACTCACGTAAGTCATAAGGTTATCTCACCAGGTCTCTAGCACAGACCAGAATTCCTTTGTCACAGATGTTTCCACCTATGATTTTCAAAGACTGCTACTGGAGACTCTCTCGCAGGACATGATGAAATAAAACCACAGGGTCACTTATGTTCTGCCTGTAGTTTCATCCACATATACATGTCGTGTATATTAAACATATTTCATCTGTATAGAATTTCGCCTTTCAGTTTCATTCCGAGGGAATTTGTAATTCTACCTGGGAAAAAAGTACGCAGATACTCGTGGGCTTTGTTCAAATTTTAGGTGTGGAAATGGAACAAATACTTTTTACATTTAGAATAGAGTTTCTCATAACAATTCTTCACATTCACTGACATTATTCCACTTATTTTTAATATTGTTTATCGCAAGGGTTTGAGTTTAAAGAAAAGTCAAGATGTTTGGAAAGCAACATTTATTTCAACTGACAAACAATAATACTCTCATCCCCATCTATCACCCCTGTTCGCAATAGCGAATATGATATGCTAATTACTTTTACACAAATGACGAGTTTCATATGTACCACATTTTATTGATATTCCTCCAGGTGTTATAAAATTGTGTTTTTGTGTCATCCTATTTCAACCCCAACCACAACCATAAATATGGTAGGGTTTATTTTTTTTATTTTTTTTATTTATTGTTCCGTGGGACCAAATTAAGGGGAAGTCTCCATGGTCATGGATCGAGTCAATACATGAAATTGTAACACGATAGTAGAAACAGATAAAATGAAATATAGGTAACATATTCAGGCGACAATTCGTAAGTTTACATGAAGAAAATTAACAATGTAACACTGGAATTTGCTTAATTTTTCAGCTCTTCCAGGAATTCTTCGACAGACTAGAAGGAGTGAGCCATGAGGAAACGCTTCAGTTTAGACTTAAAAGTGTTTGGGCTACTGCTAAGATTTTTGAGTTCTTGTGGTAGCTTATTGAAAATGGATGCAGTAGAATACTGCACTCCTTTCTGCACAAGAGTCAAGGAAGTGCATTCCACATGCAGATTTGATTTCTGCCTAGTATTGACTGAGTGAAATCTGCTAACTCTTGGGAATAAGCTAATATTGCTATCAACAAACGACATTAAAGAAAATATATACTGTGAGGGCAATGTCAGAATTCCCCGACTATTGAATAGGGGTCGACAAGAGGTTCTCGAACTTACACCACACATAGATCGAACAGCCCGTTTTTGAGCCAAAAATACCCTTTTTGAATCAGAAGAATTACCACAAAAAATAATACCATATGACATAAGCGTATGAAAATATGAGAAGTAGACTACTTTTCGTATTGAACTGTCACTTATTTCAGATACTGTTCTAATGGTAAATAAAGCAGCATTTAGTTTCTGAACAAGATCCTGAACATGGGCTTTCCACAACAGCTTACTATCTATCCGAACGCCTAGGAACATGAACTGCTCCGATTCGCTTATAATATGCCCACTCTGTCTGATCAAAATATCGGTCCTTGTTTAATTGTGAGAAACTGTAAAAACTGAGTCTTACTGTGATTTAGCATCAAATTATTTTCCACAAGCCAATAACTTATTTCATGAACTACATTCTTTGATACTTTTTCAATATTACACACAAGATCCTTCACTACCAAGCTGGCGTCATCAGAAAACAGAAATATTTTTGAATGACCTGTAATCATAGAAGGCATATCATTTATATAAATAAGAAACAGCAGTGGCCCCAGCACCTACCCTTGGGGAATGCCCCTCTTAACATTGCCCCATTGGGACTGAACATCACTACCAATATTGCAGAGAATTTTCTGCTTTATGTTCTTAAAGTAAGAGGCGAAACAATTGTAAGCTACTCCCCTTACTCCATAATGGTCCAACTTCTGCAGTAATATTTTGTGGTCAACACAGTCAAAAGCCTTCGTTAAATCAAAGAAAACACCTAGCGTTCGCAACCTTTTATTTAATCCGTCCAAAACCTCACAGAGAAAAGAGAATATAGCATTTTCAGGTGTTAAACCATTTCTAAAACCAAACTGTACATTTGGCAGCAAATTATGTGAATTTAAATGATCCAGTAACCTTGTATATGCAACCCTCTCGATAACTTTAGCAGACACTGATGGCATAGAAATAGGTCTATAATTGTCAACATTATCCCTGTCTCCATTTTTATAAAGTGGCTTCATTACCGAGTACTTTAATCGCTCAGGAAACCGACCACTCCTAAACGAAAAGTTACAGGTACTGGGCTAACATATATAGAACAATACTTCAGTATTCTGCTAGATACCCCGTCATATCCATGAGAGTTCTTGGTCTTTAGTGATTTAATTATTAACTCAGTCTCCCTCTTGTCAATATCATGGAGGAGCATTTCAGGTAACAGCCTCGGAACACTTATGTCTTACTGACACAGTAATTTTCTCCAGACAACAGGCGTTATGAGGATGCTGTTATGTAATTGTCTTTGCACCTCACAACTCCCTCCCCCCACCCTTCCCACGCCCCTACGTGAGAAACGTCATTTGGGCTCTCACATAGACCATTAACGTGTATTTTTAAACGTCACTGCTTCTCAATGCCGTCCCCCACCATTAGAGGAGGTAGTTGTATAGTACCTCTTTATTTACTTATATTTTCTTGTTTTTTTTTTTTATTTTTGATTGTGTCACCAATCTTCTCACTGGATTAGTGCAGCTTGCCACGAATTCCTCTCCTGTGCCAACCTTTTCATCACAGAACAGCACTTGCAACCTACATCCTCAATTATTTGCTGGATGTATTCAGTCTGTGTCTTTTATGGTTTTTACCCTCTATAGTCCGCTTCGATTCCCGGCGGGGTCGGGGATTTTCACCTGCCTCGAGATGACTGGGTGTAGTTGTGTCGTCTTTATCGTCATCATTCGTCGCCATTACGGTCGGAGTAAGGCAATGGAAAACCACCTCCAATAGGACCTTGCCTAGTACAGCGGTGCGGGATTCCCGCGCCGTTCCCCTACGCTCTGTCAAGGAGTAAGGGACTTCATCATCGTCATCATCCTCTAGAGTCCCCTCTAGTACCAAGGAAATTATTTCCTCATGTCTCAGCAGATGTCCTATCATCTTGTTTCTTCTTATTGCCAGTGTTCCCCACATATTCCTTCCCTTGTCTCATTTTTTACCTTCTAACATTTTTCTGTAGCACTACAACTCAAATGCTTCTATTCTCTTTCTATGCCTCACTGCCATACAATGCTGTGTTCCAGATGTACATTCTCTGAAATGTCTTCCTCAAACTAACGCCCATGTTTCACACTAGCAGAAATCTTGTGGCCAGGATCGCCGTTTTTGCCAGTACTACCCTACTTTTATATCTTTGCTCCGTCCATCAAGAGCTATTTTGATGCCTAGGTAGAGCAGTTCATTAAATTCACGTACTTTTGTGACCCTCATTTCTGATGTTGTGTTTCTAACTGTTCTTATTTCTAGAACTATTTCTCATAATTTTTGTCTTTCTTCGATTTACTCTTAATCCATATTCTTTACTCATTCTGTATTCCATTCGATATACCCTCTCATTCTCCTTCACTTTCACTGAGGATAGCAATGTTACCAGGAAATCGTATCGCTGATATCCATTCACCTTGAATTTTGACGCTGCTCTTTATTTTCAGTTTTATTTCCGTCAACTTCCTTAAAGCCAAACTGATTGCCATCTAACAGATCCTCCCGTTCTTTTTCACATTAATCTTACCAGCCATTTGGATGCATGAGCTGTTAAGATGAGTGTGCGATAATTGTCACACTTTTCGGAATAATGTGTATGATGGTACATCGCCAGTTTCATACATTCTACACAACGTGAATAGTGGTTTTGCTGTCATTTCCGCCAGCGATTTTAGAAATTCTGATGGAATCTTTTGCATACCTTCTGCCTTATTTGATCTTACGTCTTCCAAAGCCCTTTCAAGTTCTGACACTCTTACTCGAGACCCTCCTATCTCTTCTCAGTCTACTTCTGTTACTTTTTCTATCACATCATCAACGGGGCCTTCTGTGTACATTTTCTACCTATCCACTCTCTCCTCCGCATTTAGCAGCAGAATTCCCATTGCACTCTTTAGTATTACCACCCTTGTTTTTAATTTCACCGAAGGTTGTTCTTATTTTTCTATGTGCTGAGTCACTAATTCCGACGACCAATACTTTTTCAGTTTGTTCACATTTTTGATCCAGCTGTTTTAACTTGGTTGCCCTCCACTTAGTATTTATTTCATTCTTAATTGCCTTATAATGTTGTATTCCTATCTTTCGCTGAAACTCTTTGTACTTCCTCCTTTCGGCGATCAATTGAAGTATTTCTCATGTTATCCAAGGTTTCTTCGCTGTTGCCTTCCTTGTACCTTTTCTTTCCCACTTTTGGGATTCCCCTCTTTGTAGGTGTCCATATCTCTTCAACTGAACTGCATGCCGAGATATTCACTATCGCAGTATCTACAGCCTCAGAGAACTTCAAGCGTATGTTTTCATTCCTTAGCACTACCGTATCCCACTTCTTAGCACATTATTCTTCCTGATTAGTTTCTAAAACTTCAGCCCACTCTTCGTCATTACTAAGATGAGATCTGTGTGCTCCTGGGTACGACTTATTATCCAATATATGATTTCGGTATCTCTCCCTTATCACATGTAACCTAACTGGCCTTTTCCAAGTATACAGAACAAAGTATTCACAATTACTAGCTGAAATTTGTTGCAGAACTCCGTTAGTCTTTTTCCTCTCTGATTCCTACTACCAAGCCCATATTCTCCCATAACCCTTTCTTCTACTTCACCTACAACCGCTTTCCTGTCTCCCTTTTCTGTACTGAATTGTTGCTTGCTCACTATCCTCGTATCTTTCTCTCTCCCTGCACCTTCTGTTTGCGACGTCGAATTGTATGCCTGACCTACTGTTGTCAGTACTGGTTTGTTGTCGCCTCTGATGATAACATCACTATTACTAAACAGCCCTGAGTACCTCACTCTCTGCTTTTCCTTCCTTTTCATAACGAATCCTACTTCCGTTACATCATTTTCTACTGTTGTTGATGTTATCCTATACTCGTCTCACCAGCAAACCTTGTCTTCTTTCAATTTCATTTCACTGACCCCTACCACTTCTAGATTGAGCCTGAGCATTTCACTTTTAAGTTTTTATTACTTCCGTGCTTACTTTCCACGCCCGACTCCTAGAACGCTACCCTTTCGTTGGTAGTTCAATGTTTTTCTCATGAAAAACTCCCCCTTGGCAGTCCCCTACCGGAGATCAGAATGTGGGAATAGCCCAGTATAATTTGTCAAAGAAGAGATCATCATGACACTTTTTCAATTAGAGGCCATGTGTCGTGTTGATACACGTTATGTGTCTTCGATGCAGTGCTTTCCATTGCCTTCTTCATCCTCATGCCACTGATAATTGCTGATTCTTCCGCCTTTATCGGGACAATTTACGATCCCAAGGGCAATACAGTGCCCTGAATCTCTGTTCGCTCCTCTGCCCTCTTTGACAAGCCCGTTGGCAAAATGAGGGTGGCTTCTTATGCTGGAAGTAGTCGGCCGCCAATACTGTTTATTAATCAAAATTTAAGAAGTGTCGAGTTTCGAATCTGGGATGCACGACATTTTGATTACTAGTCAAATACGCTACATTTATTCCATGGGTATTTTGTGCAAACAGTATAAATAATTAATCTTGTATGTACAAAATTCGACTGAAATTGCTCCACATGTTCTTGACTTACGCTTCCATGTCACGTCTGCCCCCCCCCCCTCCCCCCCCCCCACCCTTCCCACCACCCAACTTCCCAGCCCTAGCCATCGCCTCTATGGGAGGTAGATTGTTTTTACCCTCAAAGTGCTTTGTTCCCATAGTACCCGGCGTGTACACAGGTCTGGTTTAAGTCGATCCAGTGGCATAGGAGGAGATGCGGAACATACACACATACACTGATAAACCAGAACATCATGACCATCGACCTACTGTCGCTATAAACCCGTACAGGCGATAGCAGTGTCACCTAGCGACGAATGACTGTTTGTGAGACAGACGTTCGTCGCATGTAATATCAGTTAGCATGTCCGTGTGTAGAATGGAGAAGGCGTGTGAGCTGTCTGAGTGCGACCGAGAGCAGATCGTGATGGCCTGGAGGCTCGGCACGAGAATTTCGGAAACTACACGACTTGTTGGGTGTTGTAAGAGTGCTGCGGTGACGGTTTTAAACACGTGGCGAAACCAACCACCTCCAGATGTCGTGGGTTTGGGCGGCCACCCCTTGTTACTGATGTCGGATGTCGCAGGCTGGGCAGACTGGTAAAATATAACAGGCGGCGAACTGTGGCGGAACTAACGTCAGACTTTAATGCTGGGCAGAGTACAAGTGTGTCTGAATACAGCAGTGCGCCGAACACTCCTAACGACTGCCCTCCGCGGCCGACGACTCGTGTAGATGCCAATGCCAACAGTACAATATCGGCACCTACGAGTGAAATGGGGCCATGACCATCGGCACGAATCCGTCATCTTCCAGTGGAGCTCGCGCAAGGCACAGTGACTGCCAAGGAGTATCGTACAGTCGTTACAGGCCACCCACACCCGTTCATGATGATCATACTTCTCGATGGCAGTGGCATTTTTGAGCAAGCTAATGCGTCATGTCACAAGAACAGTAGTGTAATGGAGTGGTTCCAGGAACTCAGTGGCGAGCTCCAGTTAACGTGCTGGCCTCCCAACTCAACAGATCTGAACCTGATCGAAGACTTCTGGGATGTGTTTGAACGTGGCCGAATTTACAGGAATTGTATGTGCAGACGTAGCATCAGCTACCTCCAGCGACATACCACGGCCTCATTGCTTCCATGCCATGACGCGTCACCACTGTTACCTGTGCCAAAGGTGGACATTCCGGTTGCTAGGAGGTGGTCATAATGTTCTGGCTGATCAGTGCACATACAATGATATTTACGAATATGCAGATAGTGTATGAATATATACATCCGCAAGGCGGTAAGATTTTGCCACCATACATGAATAATTTTGAAGATTCATTTTTCAATTTTTATGCTGTCACATTATTTAGGTGGGGTTATCGAATTATTAATCATTAGTTGGTTGATCCTGGATAGCCTCATAATAACATTTCTGTAAAGTTGCATGCTTTGAAAACCGTTTGGCGCTAGCTTTGACACCAGGTAAATCGACATTTCTGCGGTCTTTGAAAGCAACATGGGTCACAGGCTTGAGGCAGGACAGCTTTTATGGCTGTGAAAAGAATAAGACGAAGTGGGCGTTTATCGTCTCGGACAGCTGCCTCGTCGAGAAACCGGTGGAATGGACTGCTCGTCTCAGACGAGCCATTGCTAAGAAAGAGCCGGGTGCTTGGCGATGTTAGAGGCTTAGGATTGCAGAGATAGCAGCTTACAAGTGCCACCACCAGCCTTCTTAGTACATAGGAATGTACGAGGAATGCCTGCCACTGATGCGAGGTAATGGTCGCAAAAGTTCTCACGCCAGATGGGCAAGAATATTTCCTCCACAAGGCAGTGAAACGAAACTGAATTGCTGAATTTGTAGTCAGAGGAGGAGTTCCTACTCGTTCTACAAGTTTCTACGGAAAATATTGTGAACTGAAGGTGGTTGGCTGGCAGGTTCATGACACCTGGAGTGGCAGGTATTCCGTTTGTAACAGGCCCGGTGATTGGCTGTATGGATAGTGCCCGCTGACGAGACAGGCACTGGTTAAACAGGGCAGTCCACGGCTGATGGACTCTTGTCTGGTGAGAGGGCACACATCGATGGACAGCGTTGTGAGGCATTCCTGACAAGGCGTCAGTAAACAGTCTCACTTTTAGATTTGATAAAGTGCTGAATGTTCACTATCAACGGCATCTTTCGTGTCTGTGTCAGCAGAGAAATGAATCTTTGATTCCTTTTAGAGACTAAGGCATTACGAAGTGCTTCCTTACTACTGCACACTTGAGTCAAGTCTCTGCTGCTGGTTTATGGGCAAGTGGAACCCTTGATTCGTGTCCGGCATTGTACTGAGGTAGTTTCAACCCTAGGAGTCTGCGGGCGCCATTTGACATCCACCGTATTGTCAGAATTTATAGCTTCGCAACGGATTTCGTCTGGACGACGGCTGACAGCACTGTGCAGAAAGGCGCTGCAGAATTGCTCTTCACAGCACTGAATTCGGTGACATACGCACATAGGCTTCGCCGATAGTGGATCTTCAACAGCGAAGAATTCGGTGAAAGATGCACCACGGCTGGACAGACAGGGAATCTTCAGCAGTGAATGTGTTAAGTTCCATTGGTTTGCCCACAGAGCTCTTTACTACCAAAGCCAGTCAGGGAGGGAGCTTTCTTAACTCTGATGCTAATCAGTACCAATCAGTACTGTCGAATACCTGGGGCGCGATTTGGGATTTCAGTCATCTCCAATTTAGATTAATGAACAGGAGTCATCATTTGTAAGTCAATACTTGTTCGACTTTCATATTTTCCTTTAAGTGTTTTCTTTACAATAGTCATGGGTGACTGGAATTCGGTAGTAGGAAAAGGGAGAGAGGGAAACGTAGTAGGTGAATATGGATTGGGGCTAAGAAATGAAAGAGGATGCCGCCTGGTAGAATTTTGCACAGAGCACAACTTAATCATAGCTAACACTTGGTTTAAGAATCATGAAAGAAGGTTGTATACATGGAAGAACCCTGGAGATACTAAAAGGTATCAGATAGATTATATAATGGTAAGACAGAGATATAGGAACCAGGTTTTAAATTGTAAGACATTTCCAGGGCAGATGTGGACTCTGTCCACAATCTATTGGTTATGACCTGTATATTAAAACTGAAGAAACTGCAAAAAGGTGGGAACTTAAGGAGATGGGACCTGGATACGCTGAATGAACCAGAGGTTGTACAGAGTTTCAGGGAGAGCATAAGGGAACAATTGACAGGAATGGGGGAAAGAAATACAGTAGAAGAAGAATGGGTAGCTTTGAGGGATGAAGTAGTGAAGGCAGCAGAGGATCAAGTAGGGAAAAAGACGAGGGCTAGTAGAAATCCTTGAGTAACAGTAGAAATATTGAATTTAATTGATGAAAGGAGAAAATATAAAAATGCAGTAAATGAAGCAGGCAAAAAGGAATACAAACGTCTCAAAAATGAGATCGACAGGAAGTGC